>NC_133650.1:78169572-78333938 GCF_009905375.1 Apium graveolens | reverse complement strand
AATTATCCAAAACCTATTGACCCTCACTTGTGCCTTTTTCTCTAATGACCTTATACTATCTTACAACTATGGTGGTTGACCTAATACTCACTTCTAAGTGTTCTAAAACTATGTGATAAGTGAAAGTGCTCACTGGTGCAAATTTCAGAATGGTAACTAAGGTTTCTTGAGTGCATTAGACACTCTTAAACTACAAGTTTTTCTTCAAAATTTTTACACAAGACTCTCCTGACCTAAGGGCATCTCACAAGCTTGATGTGGCTCAAAGGCCTGGCTTGGGCCTTCTTGGGCCTAAGCTAAAAGTCCAAGGTTCTCCTGTTTTTTCTGGGCAGAAAATGCCCTGACTTGAATTAACTTGTGACACATGGTTCTAGCTCATATCCTATGAACTATGGTTGGAAAAACTTCTCTGACATACCCTCTAACTAAGGCCCAATTGGGCCTAATGAGGGCCTACCCATGACATGGCCAAATCTCCCTATTTCTAAGTTGCAACAAAACTGTCCCCTGCTGGACAGATTTTGTTATTCTACTTGTGCACCTAACCAAATGATATGCAAACCTCCAACCAACTCCTAAAACCTATTATATACTCCCCATACTAACTTCTGGTAGCTTGGGCCTCAAAGTGCACATCAATGACATGGTCAAAACTCACTCTAAACCTCAGGGTATTAAACTGATTTTTCTGCAGAAACTATAACTCTCATTTTTCCAAGGTTTTGACTTGACAACTCAACTAACAAAAACTCAATACTTAAACCAAGACTTATACATGGTAATCTACTGAACTAACTCCTTTATTCTCAAAATAACATTGGGTGAGATCATCCATGCCTAAAAACAACAACATGCAACTAAATATATAACATGCAACTCATGGAAAGCACATAACAAGATTTCGGCTAGGCATAAAGTTTTAAATGCTTGCAAAAATCGACTTGCACCTAATACTTATCCTTAATAATTATGAAATATAACTCTTTTTAAGTATTAATAAGAAATTCATCATGGAAACAATCTATTTAAGCACATCTATTTCGAATTTTATAGATAACAACATGATTTCGAAAAGAATAGCATGCAAAACATGGTTGATCATCATTTTAATGTCTTAAAACTAGCATGCATGGCTAAACATAAATTTATAATGAGATTTCAGTAGCATGCAAAGGATTTTAAAGCATGATATCTCCATAAAACACTTAGTTAGCACATATACATAATATATCTCATAGAGAGCTCTTGAATTCACAAGAATCAAGAGTTTCTCTTTGGAGATCACACAAAACTACACATGCAACCATGAAACTTCATCTTCCAAATCACAAAACTCTTGGGAAGTATATAAAATAAATGTAGGTGAAAGAATTACACTAGGGAAGATGAGAAATGGAATGAAAAATGGAAGGGAGTGGGGGAAATGGGGTTCGGCCGAGAGCAAAAGGGAGGGAGGGGAAGAGAGAAATTTTTGTGGTGTGTTGGAGTGTGAAATGATGAATGACTTCTCTCCACTTTGATTTGTTTGTTTTATGCTATTTGGTTGACAAGTAATGAGTGGAAGTGAGAACTTACAAAAATGTCCCTTGGCTAAAGTTAGGCCATTTTGCATGCAAGGCTAAGGTAGTAATTTGGTAATAATCAAATGAGTTAGTGGGGTTGGAAAAGTCTTATTTGCCCCTTTGAGAGAATAGAAAGAGAGTTTGCATGCAAGGTTATTCATGTAATTTGATAATTATAACAAATAAAATTTGTAAAGATTTATTTTTATAAAATAAAATACAAGTTCAAAAATTATAAAATTTATACCATAAAATAACTTGTATTTTTAGAGACTTCATAAAATCATTTTCAAAATTTGTGATCAAAATGCCTTTTAAAAGAAGATTTTTCCAAAGCTTAGAATATTCCTTATAAATCAAAAATAAAGAAATTAAATAAACTCTTGCTTTGAAAAATCATATACTACCCAAAGCAAATTTATAATGCAGAAATTTTCACTCACACAAACGTACAATCATTGAATATATTTTCATTTGACTTAATATTATACCAAATTCACAAATAATATTACATAAAATGCCGGTCGTAATACATTAATAGTCTTGAAGTTCAAATGAGACAGCTTCTTGTGCCATAGTCAACTTTCATCTTGTCTTGCTTTGCTGAAAAGACAAGTAGTAGAATCTGCAGTAGATGAGTTGAAGTCATCTAGAATGCACATTTCCTTTTCTCACTCCACTGAGAACTACTTTGTTGTTTTTCTTGCAAGTAACAACACAGGCTTCAGAATTGAAAGTTATAGAGTTGCCTTTGTCCTATAGCTGGATGACACTCAAAAGATTGTGTTTGAGTCCATCCACTAGAGCAACTTCTTCAATGATGACATTCTCTTTCGAAATCAAGCCATATCCCACAATATACCTTTTGTTGTCATATCCAAAAGTAATACTTGGTCCATCTCTCTCCTTGAACTCAGTGAGCAGGGTAGAGTCTCCAGTCATATGCCTTGAGCATCCACTATCTAGATACCATAGACTCTTTTTATTTCCCTGCACATCAAAATCAAATCAAGTTGATTTTGGTACCCAAGTTTTCTTGGCTCCAGCTTTGTTAGCCTTTTTCTTAGGTTTCTTAGGATTTCCACTATCAGAATTAGGTGATTGAGGATTACCCTTAGTCCTTAGGGATTGACTGTGAATCGCATGATCAATTTTAGAATTATCATGCACATTTTGATTAACATGATATGACATAGATTGTGCAAACATGTTATTCCAGTAAGGCATGCTAAATGGCATTTGAGGCATATTAAATGCAGCATAACAAGGATTTTGTGCAAATGACATATTAGAAAATTATGCATTTAAATTTTGTGTAGGAATAATAGGTATGGCATTCATAAGTAATGTGGGCATATTGAGGAAAGAGCGAGGTGCAGACATGGGTGTAGACATAACAGATTTGCAATTAACAGATAAATGATTAACACTACCACACTTCACACAAGTCTTTCTAGGTGCATATTGATCAGGTGTGTAGTTGTTATGTATGTTAATTCCTACTTTCTCATTCCTATTATTTTTCCTTTTAGAATCTGCCTTAACCTCAATTTTCTCCAATATGTCATTCAACTACTTCATTGATAGGTTCCCCACATTTACTCTCTTTGTATCCTTGACTTGACTTGATTCTCCTGTAACGAAGTTCTTAGAAACTGAACCATATTTCTCATTCAGCTTATCTATCTTGGCTTTGCTAATTGGTTTCTTTCCTATCGCCGGTTGTGCATCTTTGTCTTTCAATGGATATTCACTTTCAGCTTTCGACGGATAAGCTTCATCATCCATCAACTCCATATCCGTTGATAAACCATCAACCAATACATGGTCCAGTTTCTTCTTATCCTTTTTCCAGGCTTCTTCACAGAAAGACTCAATTCCTTGAAACTTGGCAATTTGGACACTTACAGTCCTTGATGATTTCCAAGCATTGATCACCTCTTGCTCACCTTCAAGCCATTTTCTTAAAATTTCCTCTTTCTTCAAAGATTCAGTCAGTTCATCCTTTGCAATCTTGCACTCTATTTTTAGTTTCTCAAACTCAATAAATTGAGTTTCAAACACATCATTTCTCTCACTTAAAAATAGATTATTATCTTTAATTCTATTATTTTCTTTAGTGAATGATTTAAGTGTAATACGCAAGTGATATAATTCTGTAGACATGTCATTTATGGAATTATTACACTCATCTTTAGAAAGGTGTGCTAGGGTTGTAGTGATTGCCTGATTGCTTGAGGAACAGACTTCTGCTTCATCTAATTTGGCCATTAGAGCTAGGTTGACATAGTTTGTTTCTTTATCTTCATCTTCCCCATCTTCCGCCCAATCATTTATTGAGTCAAGGAAGCCTTTTCCTTTTGTTTGAGAAATTCAAAGTATTTCCTTTTATAATCCACTGGCTCAAACCTCTTTTTCTCAGAATTAGGCTTTCTGCATTCATTGGAAAAATGACCACTCAATCCACACTTGAAACATTTGAATTTTGACTTATCCACCATGTTTCTGTTTGCCTTGGTTGCTCCAAAATTATTTTTGAATTTGAGCTTAGAAAATCTTCTTTATAGGAAATCTAGATGCTCATCTATGTCCTCCATTTTATCATGACTAGGATAATCTTCATTCTCAGCCATTAGCCCTTTTCCTTTGCCTTCACAAACCCTTGAGTTTTGTGTACATTCCACAGCTTCAACCTCCAAGTCTATTCCTCTCTCTTGTTCAGCTACTAATGCAACATACCCACCCTTCTTTTTCCTTTTCTCCAACAGCTCATCCTGCTCCATTTCAACCTCATAGGTTTTGAAGATACCATACAGTCTCTCTAGAGTAAATTTTTTATTCTCTTGAGAATTTCTAAGAGAGACTATCATTGGCTTCCATTCTTTTGGTAGAGATCTCAGAAATTTCAGATTATAATCTTTAGTTTGGTAGATCCTCCCATACAACTTTAAACCATTCAGTAGTTTTTGAAATCTACCAAAAATGTCACTCGGTGACTCACCATCTTCAAAATGGAAAAGTTCATATTGTTTTATGAGGAATTACATCATATTTTCTATGAATTGCTCAGTTCTCTCACATAACACTTGAATTTGGTCCCAAATTTCCTTAGCAGTATTGCAGTTACTAACATTGTCAAACATATCTCCATCAAGATCATTGAAAAGAATATTCATGGCCTTTTTGTCTTTATGAAATTGCTCAATGTCTTCATCTTTCCATTCTGACTTTGGCTTTGGGACCGTTTGCTCATTTCCAACAGCTCCTTCAATATTTGTTGCAGCCCTGTGAGGAACATGAGGTCCTTTTTTTATGTAGTCAACATATCTTTCATCTTAAGAGAGTTTATAAAGGTGCATCTTCACTTTCCAGTGATGATAGTTGTCTTTATCCAGAAGTGGGATCTTAACTCCAACACCCTTTCTACTCATATTGCTAGTTTGATCTTTAAACTCTTAGTGTGTCAAGAGCTTGCTCTGATACCAATTATTATTCCCTAACAATTTAACAACAGAATTACAAAAGGGGGGTTGAATGGAATTCTAGTTTCTTTTGGAAATTTAGAAACTCTTTTGAATATATAAAACTGTGAACGAATATGTTGTAGTGCGGATTAAAACAAATCAAGTATTCAAACATAAAGTAAAAAACAAGACTGTTTAAAAACTTTCTGGTGGATTGAACTTTCCACCAGAGGTATATATAAACTAGAGAACTCTGTGATGCAAGAATGCACACAGCTGCTTACAAGTTTTTATAAAGATGAACAGAGAGAATTCCTAACAGATGTAGCTTTTTCTATTTCTTTGTTCAACTTCTATTATTTTCATTTTTTTTAAACACTTGCTACACTTGGTTTATATACTACCAAGTTACATATTAATAAGACAAACAATAAAAACAAGAATTCTAAGTCTATTCACATATTGCTTCATTTTCCTATCCAGCATCTTTGAATATCTTCAGTTAAGCATGAAAATGGAAATGCTTATTTGTTCTCTAAAACCTGCAAACAGGCTATCACATTTCTTTTGTATACAATCAACCCATATGACTGTCAAGTCGCTTTCAACTGCTATTTGAATTTGTTATCCATCAAGACTTCAGCATTATCCGTTGATACTTCACTTGAGTTATCCGTTGAGTCTCTAATGGATTATTCGTTGAAAGTGTCTTAAGTCATTTGTCGAGGCTTTGTAGTTCATCCATTGAAAGTGTTTCCTTAGCAGTTAATACTCTTTCACTTATGCAGAATTACAAGGCATCTTATATTTACAATTAGCCAACATATTCTGTATATCTTGCTAGTAGTCAACATGACTTAGAATTTCCAATCAACTTCTAAACTTATAAGTAATTACAGTATATAAAAATGTCCTATAAAAACTTATTGAAATATAAGCTACTCTATCAACGGATGAACAAGTGTGGTTATCCAATGATAGTTACAAATCCACTTAATTAAATCTACTAAAGTGTTTTGGTGAATTATCAACAAGTCTACAACATATTCCTAACAACTGTATCCTTATCACATGTTCTCTAATGAAATGGTACCTTATACTGGTGTGATTAGCCATTGAGGTTGTATTGGATTACCTGTCATTGCAATAGCACTTTAATTATCACAATATATTGGATTTCTAGAATACTTTAATGCATAATCCAGTAACTGATTCTTCATTTACAGAATCTGTGCACTCCAAACTTCCTGCAGCAATGTACTCAACAGTAGTAGTGGAAATTAACTTTTATTTCTTGCTAGACCAAGAAACCAATATGCCTCCAAGAAATTAATAGCTTCCAGAAGTGCTTTTCCTATATATTTTGCATTCTGCAAAATCAATATTTGAATATCCAATTAGCTTAAATTATGAATCTTTAGGATACCACAATACAAGATTCATAGTTCCTTTGAGATACTTAATAAACTATTTTTACAGTTAACAGACGTGGTTCCCTTCGATCAGCTTGAAACCTTCCACATAGACAGGTAGCATACATGATATTAGGTCTACTAGTAGTCAAATATAGAAGTGAGCCAATCATACCTCTGTACTTAGGTATATCTACTGATGCACCAATATTTAAATCTAACCTGGTTGCAGTGGCCATGAGAGTTGTAGTAGTTGAGCTATTTTGCATTCCAAACTTTTCAGCAATTTTTTGGTTTATTTTGCTTGATTAATGAAGATCCATTCTTTAGTCTGCTTGACTTGTAATCCCAGAAAATAACTCAGTTCTCCCATCATACTCATCTGATACCTAGACTGTAACGCCCTCCAAACCCGGGTCAGAAGTTTGGGGCTCACAACACACACACACACACAATATATAGACCTGTATATAAAATATTATATGCAGTGACCTTTCTTTTCACAACCATGGATCGCAACAGGTTCAAGTATGAAAACAAGCCACAACCTTATCTTTTATTACATCGTACCAAATCCCAACTAGTTCAACTTACAACTGATAATACTATCGTTCTTACAATCTTGCATAACTCATCTACAATATAAAGCTCCTGCTAGCTCGATCCAACTTAACCTGGAATCCTAGCTTGCACACTGGACTGGGAATCCTCGTTACCAACAATTTCCTTTTCAACTGTTGAAAACATAAGAATGTTTGCAAGAGTGAGCTAACTAGCTCAGCAAGTCATAATAGCAATAACTGAGGTTAAACAATAACCAATTGAAATGATTCAGAAGAATCAAGTTTCCGAATAAACAATGATTAGAATTGGATATTTACTTTTCAATTTAAAAACCAAGGTTAGGCTGCTGATCAATCACACACTAACCCCGAGCAAGGCTCCCAGCTTTGCTCTATATACTGGATCCAAGGCACACATTGGCCTATTATGACCACAAATCTGGTCCGACCACGAATCTGGCCCACATTTATAAAACTATCCAATTCTAAAACAATTCAATATGATAACCAATGTAATTCAATAAGCTGAATCATAAACAACATTTATCTTGAAGCATAGGGTGATTCACAATACCATGAAGGTATAACAAGGAATTCAAAAAGATTGGCTTTCAATCAAGGAAAGAATCAGAAAGTAGAAGACCAAGGGTTCAAGGGTTACAAGGATTGGTCTTCTGTTAAACAATGAATAAGGGTTGGTATGTCAAGTAATTCAATATCAGAAATCAGTATGTGGTAGATATGTATTTGTGGAGTAGTATCGTATGTGTTTGGATCGTATCTGAGAATTCAATAATCAATGGTTTATGAAGAATAAGGCTTATGGCTCAAGATCAATAAGAATCAGGGTTCAAGGTTAAATATTTTAAAGCACTTGAAATATAAAATATGAGTTATTTTGAATAATAGCGACATGTTATGAGATAGTTTGAAAATAATTGCAATATATCTTGAAGAAGGTTCAGAAGTACTTGCCTTATCACGGATGATTACCAACTTCACTTGCATTCATTTATCATTTTTACTCAACAACCACTTATCTTCTTTTTCTATGCCTTGCTTCTATTCACCGATCACTTGCTTTCTTTTTCTACGCTTCAGTTCTATTTACTGATCACTGGCTTTCTATTTCTATGCCTCGATTACTCTGCTAGGCATCACAAGTATCTATCAATACTCAATCTCATATTATTCTAATCGTCACATAGACGTCATAAGCTTTTATTTACCCTTCGTTTTACCCAAATCCGATTTACGGATTGAAAGTCACAGCAAAAACCGTCAAACAATAACCACATGGGCATATAACACATCAATCAGATAGCACGTAGCACATAGAATGCAAGATATTCCTTCAAAATAATTTTTCAAAGATGATTCGGGGTTAAAATGACCTTCCATGTATTTAATACGTATTTTTGAACATTTTTTAGAATTTAAACTGGACTTCAAATCATTTTAAAATTACATAAGAGGGTTTGAATGCGTGAAATTAACAGGGAATAAACTACAAGCTTCCAGGAACACGATTATGCCATTAGTTTGATCAAACAATCAACGAGTAAGCCAGAAATTCAACCGGAAAGTTACGCCTCCGTTAGCATCAATTTTCCGATCATCCCCTTCCCCTTAAGAATATTCATAGCAATAAACCCTAGTTCTTCAATTCGAGAATCAAATATTAATTTGAACATGTTATTGAACTCCAAATTATTCATATAATATACCAAAATGACCAGGAAGAAAAGATCTACATGATTATGCCATCAAATCACACAAACAACATCACGAACAAAAATTCCTATTTTAATTCTTAATTAATTTGAATTAAAATAAATAAATAAGAAGAAAACCTTGATTTCTGCACTTGAATAGATGGTGCAGATGGATAGAGTTTTTCGAGACCTTCGATTCGATATATAGCACGCTAGATTGTGAGTTCGGTAACGCCTTCGTTTTCAGGTTTGATTATCAAGAACGCGACATGAATTCGACATTTTCTCTGTATTTTACGAGAATTACTGACTGATTATGATTATACAAATAAAATGAAATAATAAAAGGGCTATATATATTTATGGAATATTGGTTCGTGTTGGATCAATAAATTAGTTACTTAGCCGCTAAGTAACTGCAAAAATGATCCGATTAGATACCCGTATTGGATAATTATCCAAACCAGGCTTCTTATAAAATACTTTATACGAAAATAATGTAATAATATCCCGTCTTTCGAGAATACGGGTTTTGTTGATTCACCGAAATGATTATCGTATCGAAAATCTTGCGCCGGGCCGCGCACGGGTCAAACCGTAATCCAGATCGAAAAAGTCAAAACACGGAAAATGTCCGGAATTACCAGATTAGGTTAGGAAGTAGTTTTCGGAAGAGTTTCGGGTTGTAAAAACGTAAAAACAGTCAAAGTCGGACGATTCCCGGCTTTATAAATTAATTTTGTACTTATTCAGAAAATATTAATAATTTTATAAATCAATATAAAATCATATAACAGTCCAAAAATTACCACAAAAATACCGTAATTATCTATATTTTGTTCTGGTCATAATAAAATTAACATACTTATACTTTATCACATATAAGCATCCACATATCCACACTAATCATCAGATAATTCACCAAAAAATCACATAATAATCATATAAAAATTATTTATTGATAAAAATAATTACACGCGATATCTCAGATATTACATCCTTCCCCCCTTAAAAGGATTATGTCCTCAGAATCATACTAAGGATCATATAATGATACATCCAAATATCTCACTCTCATTTTCTCGGTTTGATCTCTCAGCCTTATAACTTTTCATAAACTTTCACTCGCAGGATTAATCGTTACTTAACAACCTCTCACTACCCTCATATTCTATCTGTTGCTTACATAACTCAACTCAAGTCTCCATTTATATATAATGGAGCTAGATTACTCTTCCTGAGTATACACGTATAAATACCTTATGAATCTGCTAAACGTGTGGCGGTGAACCCAACTTATTTACACTTATCCTGACAATTGTACTGTCTCAAAAGGACCAGCATAATTCTTACTAATTATCTTTCTCTGTAATTCTAGTAATTCGTACTCATGAACATTTACAATAGCTACCGGTTGTTGAACATCATTCCCACATGTTTCTCTATTCAATTAACTAGTTCATAATCACTTCCAATCGCCTTCGAGGCACTTTAATCATTCTTTTAATCTTCTCATCCATCTGCGAATGATATACTAAAACTATGGCGTATTCGATTTCTAACGTTCTCGAAATTACTTCAGAGTTAAGAATTAACGAGAAAATCTCGACTAACTATGACTAATGCACACACTTATCACCATATTTTATTTTTCTTGAATCACAATCGAGTATATTCATTGAGCGAAGATCTCTTGTCATTTTGGAGAAAGTACACTAACTTGGAGGCATCACCGGCATATTCTTAACCCATATTATCATTTATTTTGGTTCTAAGGAGTTCTCATATGAAACTGACTGCAATGCTTTCCTGGACGTCTAATCACATATAACGTTTATTCTTTCTTTATGCCATCTTATCAGAGAGTCTTCTTTGACATCTATGTCTCGTATCATACCTTGAATCTCTTAAGTTTTCGTCGTTCAACCAAATTTCTATCTTTTTAGTTCTGCCTTGCATAATTCCCGTTCATCTAGGAGTGGTATATACTATTTTGGTTCGACAAGTATATTCTGAATACTCCCGTCAAATCTCACATTAAACAATATTGATCATTTACAATAAATTTCTAGATCTCATGATATACCATCATTTCTTCAAGCAGCAACTGACCCATTTATTGGCCAAACTGTTTATTAATAAATGAGAATGATTAGGTTTGAATAACCTATCAATAATAATACAATTAACGCTTTCCTCACCTTTGGTTCTCAGGTGGCACCACCATGACGTTTCTTGGCAAGATATACCATCTAGTCTTTGATGTCCCGCCTTAACTTCTTGACACGTGTAACATTTGCTAATCTATTTTACCATTTCTTCATATCTGGCCACCAATAAATTTTTTCTCTAAATCTCTATACATATTGGTACTCCATGGATGGATTGAATATCTTAAGTTGTGAGCTTCTTGTAAAACTCCATTCTTCAATTCTGTCACTGGTGGAATTCCAAATTCTGAAATAAAATCTGGGAATGCCTTGATCATCTTTTTGAGTATATATATATATATACTCCCCCCCTTTTTAACGATTAATATCTTGATCCATTATCTCCCTTTGACATTTCTTTACCTTTTCTAGCAACTCTGGCTGAAAAGTCATACTATACATCTTTGCATTGTTAGGCTAACACTTCTGACTTTCAATTCCAACTTATGAAATTCCTTGTATAATTCTTCTGATACTGTCAACACGTTCAATCCTTCCTTTCTGCTTAATGTATCTTTTACTACGTTTGCTTTTCCTGGCATCTTATGAAGTTTCTTTATCACCCTTTTGATTCCACTTCCTTTTCTATCTCCATTTTTCATTCTCGTAGGTTATTCAAAACTGAACTCTTGACATTAATACTCATTTGTTGTCATATCAAATTAGATGTTAATACGAACTTTGATGCTCACAACATCCCATTCTGAAGTAAACATCAATCATCTGTATTAATACCACTTTCGATATTTAACAACCTAAGTATCAACATCAATCAGAAACTGAATTAAAACTGTATCTCACACTTTATCCAAAATAGAAATACTTGACAAATAATTTATTGTATGATTATCACAACACTTTAGAAACAAGACGTCTTTTGATAAAACTTTGTTGCAGATGATAACATCTCCTTGACTGTCTAATGACGTCGATATTGGTGTAGTTATTAACCTCTGCTTTATTCCATCTCCTTTCTTCCTTCCTTCTCGTTGCTTCATCTTAAATCTTTAGCTCTTGAAAATATTCTTCTCACTTGTCCATACAAATTATTTTTTTTCCTCTTGTCCATTATGAAGGGCATACTCATCCAAGTAAAAACTCATACATTTGCAGCAATTTCTGAATAATACCAGCGTTCTTACTTTTCCCTAATTTCTTATTGTTTTGATTTTGGATTTAAAAGTCACATCAAAATTTGACTTAATCTAATTGGAATCGATTTCCATCTAACTGAACATTAATTGGTAAAATTAACCAATTAACTTACTTAATTGATCAATTGTACCAAGTGATGACTAGCTAAATGTGACGACTGAGAATTATGCGACGTAATTAAGTCAATAAAGTATGTGTTATGTGAAATGATTATAATTATGTGATTAAGTGCTGATTAATTGTCTTTTCTGAATATTAGAATATAGGAGCGTGGATATAAACGTTCCAATTTAAAGAGTCAACTTAAAAGTATAGCTGTGGTGTCGGGCCATCAGGAAGAACGGAACCCGTCCTAATAAGGAATTAAAGAATATAAAATGCGAATTATGTGTGGTTGAATGAAATGAATGAGTAAATAAAGTATTTTGTCCTAAGTGACGTGTTGATTGATAATGAGAATGAGAAGCGTAATCGAAACGCTGAGCGTCGGGCCGTCAGGTTGAACGTGACCCGGTACACGTAAAAGAGGATAAAGATTAAAGAGAGATAAATTCTATGATCAGACCTGAGTCATTATGTGATTATATATGTGAGATTATTGTCTGTGTGCATGGCTATGTGTTCTGTGACAGTTTTTGTGAATTTTAAAGGAATTATGTGATTTAAATAAAGGTTTAATTAACCATCGCGCATTTTTACAAAATCATCCGAGTAAGATAAAAACATGGGATTTGTTCTGTTATCTTCGTAGTGGTCCTAGAGACGTTTTAAAAATGATAAGTGAATTTATTTGATGGTCTTTGCATTTTTAAATTGATTTTATGTGGAAAATGATATTATTAAGGCGTGATTGCGAAATTCATATAAAATCAACCGTTCACTCAAAATCTTATTATGAGTAATGGTTAAAAAGCTAATTTCGAGGCTACGTATTAAAAATGTCATTTTCAATAATTCTCGACTTCCCGAGAGAGATATATTTTATATTTAATCCTTGTTTTATTTTAGTAAAAAGATGGGACAAGTAAGAGTGAAAAAGGAATTAGAAGATTACCAAATTGCCCTTGTTTTTGAGTTATATATAAACTGACTCCCTTTCTTTTTTTTCTTCTTGCTCCCGTGTATTCACTTTCTCTCTTCTCTCTTTTCTCTCCTTCTCTCACTCGAACACTCTCTCTCTGTCTCTCTCGGCTTTCTTCAATCTCTCTCGGTATACCTCTCTTTTCTTTGATCAAACTCACCAATCATCCCTAAATCTTCTTTATAAACACTTATATGTAGGTAGAAGTGTGTGCATGTGTGTATACCCACTTGCATGTCGATGTGTGTGTGTTGTGTGTGCTTGGTATGTGTGTTCACCCGAAAACCACATGGTTCTTGTTATTGTTGTTGATGTCATCTTGTTTAAGCTTGATTCTTTATAAACAAATGATAGAGAAGATGTGCATGTTAGTTATTTTGCATAATTGATGGAAATCGGGGGTTTCGTGGTTGGACACCCTCGAATGAGGGCACCACCGTGAAGCCACCGCCACCGGTGATGAACTCCGGTGAACCGGTGGTGAGTTATGATGTGTAAACTGAACTCTAGACAATATACACTCTAATTTTAGTGGTTGCATGTGGTGTTTTCTATAAAGCCGAATGGGTTTTTGTTTTTAAAGAGATCAAGTTGATTTTTGACAATGAAATCGATGGTGGATAGTTGTTAATAGAAAGTATAGAATAATTACAATTGATTTGTAATTTATAAACTTGACATGATGCATGCATGTTGTGATTTAGGTGAAATTCAAATTCTTGGATTGTGTTAAGAGATTTAGTTGGTTTAATCGATAAAAAATGAGTGTTTGATATAATGAAGAAATGAATTTGAAGTTGCATGCGAGCATGTAAGTATGTTTTGGTTCGAATGGTTGTTGATAAAGAAAAGGGTGTTAGTTTAAAAGTTGGATTATGCTAAGAATAAGGATGCATGGTGTAATTTTGAGAAATTTGATTGTATATATGATTATGGTTCAAATTTTTATGATTAAAAGAAAGGAGAATGATTCTTTAATGGTTTTTGAATGAGCTATGTGTTTATGTGAACTAAAGTAAGTATTTGGTTGATTTTGTGTGTTAAGGTCGAATAGACCATAGGGATTAAAAGTCAAAAACTTGGTTTTGATGATCAAAAAGATGATTGAAGGTGTATAAGTGAATATCTATGAATTTGTTTGCTTGATTGTAGTATGTGGTTCGAATTAAGGAACAAAAGAGAAGGGGAACTAAGTTGATTGATTATAAAAGATATAAGTGATAATTATGGACGTAAATGTTTGGTTGTAAATAAATCCTGTACTCGTAAGAGTTATAATAATGTGATTTGATAAATAGCTAAGAATAAGCAAGTGTGCTTCGAATATTAAGTATATAAAGATATAAAGGTTACGAGAAGGAATGTGCTATGTGCTATGTGCTTATGTGCATAAGCTATATTCGTATACTCGAGTCAAAGATATAATCGAGTTATCGTATAGAGTGATCGTTGCGGGAACGAGAGTTGAGAATCTGATTAAGGTTTTGGTTTTATTGTAGATTCGGAGCATGAGGGCATTTAGGCTAGGAAAGGAAAGGATTTACTAGGTGGCAGTAGTTCAACCTTCAGGAAAGCAAATTCAGGCAAGTAACTCTGATTACTTGTGTAAATGGTTATAAAGAGAATGTTGTTCATACCATGTAGAGTATTGAACTGTTTAAGTATGAAACCCTTGTTTTATGAAACCCTGATATTGATTTGAGGTACCCTGGTTCTTGATAATCTGTCATTGAAAAGCTTATTGATTTCACCCTTTGATATTCTGTCCTTTCTGCTCAAGTTATCTCTTAAGCCATGAATCATATTGAACCTTTTGATTATCCTTGTTAACCCTATTTAATGATACCCTGTTTCTCTTGATCACCCTATTGATCCCTAAACCAGTGTTAATCCTTCTAATTTAGTGCTTTGCTATCCCTGATATAGAATTCTTATGAATTGTTCCTTGCGTATCTTTGAATAACTCCCTGAACTTTGTTTCCTGAAAATCAGAATTAAGAATGAGTTTCGACTTGAAAGAGTCCGAATGATTTCAAATGCTTGGTAATGATAAAATGGATTTTTGAAAACCTACTTGTTTTTCCAACTCAAGGTTTTCCAAATGAATTCCTGATGGATTGGATTGGGACGTAAGAGGCTAATGGGACTAGTCCAGTCATGGTAAGAGGCTAGCGGGGCTAGTCCAACTTAAGGCTGAAATTATGCCGATTGGTACCTAAATGACCGGATGGAGGTCGATACGGGCTGATCACCCGTACATAATGAAATGGAAAGAAAAGTAATCCAATCAAGGGTTCTAATTGATTATTTAAAAAGGGAACTAAAACTTTTGTTCAGTAAATTGATTTTTTTGAAAATGAAAATGGTTTATATTGCTTTGGAAAGAGTTGATTATGTTATTGTGGAGCTTAAAGCTCAAGAACCCTGATTCTTGAAATTGTTGATCATATGATTGATTCTATATCTTGAAATATTGTTGCTTTCCTCTATTGAAAGATCTATTCTGATCCTTTAATGATTTGTGATGAATGTCGGCTTTTGTTCTGCTTTGAGCCTTGTTCCTTGAAAGCCCCACACTATTCTTCAGAAACCTTTCCTTAACCCAAAAGATGGAAATCTGCCACCTAGATCAAATAAAGTCGAATGCCCTGAGTTTGGTAAAGCATATTGTGATTTGATATTGTAGAACTGCTATATAGTTACTTGCTCAGTTTTATACTCATTTATTTTGTTTAATCTAACCATGGAAGGTAAGCAAGAAGATGGCCAGGCTTAGGCGCACTACTCGTAAGAGCGTACCTGGTGGTCCCTGCCGTGTTGAGGGCTTCCGGTTGCCAGAGCAGGTAGTGGTAATCATGAGTGAGCTCACGCCTAGAAAGAAGTGTATAAAGATACAATGGGTTATCTGTCGGTTCCCAGGCGGAATTGATATTGGTTATTTAATAATATTTTGGGTTTGTAAGTTATATTTTATGATTGGTAGTTGTAATCTTGTCTCATACTTTATCATGTTGATCCTGTTAGTAGTTAATCAGGATTTATGCATATTTAATTACTAGATTAGAGGTGTGTGAGTCCTCATTTCCTAACCCCAAGATTGAGGTCGTCACAAGTTGGTATCAGAGCTATAGGATCTAGTCCCCGAGACAAGTTAGGATTAAAAAGGGGTATTTTGGGAATATATCTATATTGCGAGAGAGTTCGACTCATATAGAGTTGAGTTAGACTATTAGGTATAGTCTAAGGAAACTGTTGATTGGTAAAGCGGAAACTAGAGTTAGGGTGTGAGTTAGCTGGAAGCTTTATATAACCCTAACATTGTTTCTTGGTTGCTGTTTTATATTTTCTCTCAGGACCCTAGTAGTGGTAGTGACTCAGACTCAGAGATTAGTTTGACTGGTACCCCTGTGGACCCCATTCCACCCTCTCCAGAGGATCCTGTGTATGTTAGTTCAGACCCAGAGGAGGACCCTTCTAAGAGTAGTGAGATCCCCATACAGATTTCACCCTTGAGGCCAGATTCAGAGACCCCTGCCCCTGAGCCAGAGTCCGAGATGCTTAAGACTGTTCCTGTCAGTGTTGGTGGCAAGTTAGCCCAGGATCGAGACTTTGTGTACTCCCGCATTCCTGAGTTGGGAGCTTTGGTGGATAGACTAGCCAGAGAGTCTAGGCAGAGTGCTTCTGTTATGGATGATGAGTGGCGAGTTCGGGTGAAGATGGTGGAGCAGGTGGCCAGGAGGAGATTGGATGAGGGACCATCCACTAGTGATGCTGATGCTGAGGCCCGGAGGCTGCATAAGATCATTCGCTGGATGTTGGTTGTGTTGAGAGAGATTCTACATGATTAGACGGGACTGTTAGTTGAGCCCGTAGATTGTTGTTTTCAGCACCGGTAGGCTTTGGGATACTTGGTCAGATGCCGGGATCCCTTTTCATTTATCTTGTTGTATTTAGATCAGTGTAGTAGTAGTAGTAGTAGTAGTAGTAGTAGTTGGAAGTTAGGGGTAGATAGGGGGATGTTTTCCAGTTTTTCCTCTGTTTAACCCTGCTATTTATTGTACCTTATCTCAGAACTTATGATATCCAGAAATTATCTCTACGTACCTTTTGTTTAAATAAGTCCATTGTCTTGCTTTTCATTGTGCACCTTGATTATCTTGCCAGCTGTTCTCAATAATACAACCATGTTTTCGTATAACCATGTTTAAAGATCATAAAACCCTGTTCCGTGCCATGATAAAACAACACTGATATGATAATTATGTAGTAATAAGGATTGCATGTGCAAAATTGGGTAAAACTTAAAACCCATAAAAGAGATTTCATAGAAATTGTTGTTATATATATGTCATGCCATCGTATTGCTAAATAATTGCTCAATCAGGTTTGTAAGAAATGGCCAACTCACCAGATCACCAAGAAGAAGAAATTCCCACCCAAGACCCATAAATAAACCCATAAACCACTATGATGAGCAGACTTGCTCAGCTTTTGCAACAACCTGTGGCCCCTAAAGCTGGAAATTTTAAGCACTTTCAATCTGTTCATCCCCCAGAGTTCTTTGGTTTGCCAGACCCAATTAAAGCTCAGTCGTGGTTGAGAGAAATGGAAAAAGCCTTTGAGTTAGCAGAAGTTAAGAATGACAAGAAAGCTCAGTACGCAAGTTATTATCTGAAAGATGAAGCAAGTTTCTGTGGGAGTCTTTTAAGGCATTGTTGGAAGGCAAAGACTTATCATGGGAGAAGTTCACTGAGATGTTTCTGGAAAAGTATTTGCCAAGCTATATGCAAGATCAATTGGAAATGAAGTTTCTTGATCTTAGACAGGAGGAAATGTCAGTAGCGGAATATGAGGTGAAGTTTTCGGAATTGTCAAGTTCGTACCTGAGTACGTGAATACGGAAGCGAAGAAGGCTAAGAGGTTCCAATAGGGACTTAAGCCGTAGATTAGGAGTGAAATAGCAATGTTGGAGATTAAGAATTATGTTGTTTTGGTTCAGAAAGCGATGATAGTGGAAGGTGAGCGGGAAGCCGCCAGAAGAGAAAATGAAGGAAGAAAGAGGAAGTTTGAAAGCTCTGAGCAAGAGCAAGGAAGCTCAAAGTTCAGAGGAAAGTTTGGGAAGAATTGTGGAGGTCAAAACCAAAAGTTCCAGAAGTTTAGACCCGGTAATGGAGCTCAGAAGAAGCGTTTCCAGAAAGCTAGACAACCGGGGAAGGATAGAAGACCCCAGATGCAAGAATGCAGGAATTGTGGAAAGAGACACCCGGAGAGGTGTAATAAGCTGGATATAACGTGTTTTAAGTGCAACCAGAAGGGGCATTATTCTTCAGAATGTCCAAATGGAGTAAGGAAGCCTGATTCGACATGTTTCAAGTGTGGCAAAGTGGGCCATATGGCCATGAATTGCAAGGAGACTGTTCAGAAGGCTAATGTTCTCAGAATTGCTGGACCGCCGTCTCTCCCAGCACCATCAGCTCAACCCAGAGCTAGAACCTTTAACATGACAATGAAAGATGCGGTGCAAGAGGTGGACGTGGTAGCGGGTATGCTTGTTATAAACTCAGTAGAAGTAAAAGTTTTGATGGATTCTGGAGCAACTAGATCTTTTATCTCTGAAAGTATTCTTGATAAGTTAAATTATGTTGCGTACCCTCTAGAGCCTAATATAATTATAGAGGTAGAAAATCAAGAGAAAGTTGTTGTTAATAAGATTTGTCCTGATTGTGAGGTGTCTATAGAAGGTCGGCACTTTTCTGCTGACTTAATTCCTTTTAAATTAGGAGAATTTAAGGTTATACTAGGAATGGATTGGTTGTCAAACCATGAAGTACAAATAGAATGTAAAAGTAAGAAGGTGAAGTTAAGAACCAAGGATGGTGAGGAAGTGATATTTAAAAGAAAGAGGCAAGAGAAGAAATTTTTAACGGCTATTGAGGCAAGAAGATTAATACGTCAAGGATGCGAAGTTTATTTGGCTCATGTCGTGGACGTGGAGAAGGAATCTGTGAAGATCGAGGATATTCCGGTAGTAAGAGATTTTCTGGATGTGTTCCCTGATGAATTGCCTGGACTACCTCCAGACAGAGAGATCGAGTTTACGATTGACTTGGCTCCTGGTACGGAACCAGTATCGAAAGCTCCATATCGCTTGGCGCCGGTCGAGATGAAGGAATTGGCAGCTCTGTTGTAAGAATTGTTGGACAAAGGAGTAATCCGACCGAGTGTATCCCCGTGGGGCGTACCGGTGTTATTTGTAAAGAAAAAGGATGGAAGTATGAGGTTGTGTATTGATTACCGCGAGCTGAATAAGTTGACGATCAAGAATAAGTACCCTCTACCGCGGATCGATGACTTGTTTGACCAGTTAAAAGGAGCTTCGTGTTTTTCAAAGATTGATTTAAGATCTGGGTATCATCAGTTAAAGATCAAAGTGGAAGATATACCCAAGACAGCGTTCCGAACGAGATACATACACTATGTGTTTTTGGTAATGGCATTAGGCTTGACGAATACGCCAGCCGCATTTATGGATCTTATGAACAGAGTATTCAAGTAGTATTTGGATAAGTTCGTTATTGTGTTTATCGACGATATACTGATTTACTCAAAGACGGAAGAAGATCATAAGGAGCATTTGAGAATTTCCTTGGAAATTCTGCGAAAAGAGAAACTGTATGCGAAGTTTTCAAAGTGTGAATTTTGGCTAAAGGAAGTGCAATTTCTCGGTCATGTAGTCAATAAAGAAGGAATTAAAGTGGACCCAGCCAAGATAGAAGTTATAATGAATTGGGAAAGAGCCAAGTCTCCGACGGAAGTCAGAAGTTTTCTGGATTTAGCCGGATACTATAGAAGATTTGTGCAAGATTTCTCTAAGATTGCCACTCCGTTGACAAAATTGACGAGAATGAACAAGAAGTTCGATTGGATAGAAAGGTGCGAGGATAGTTTTCGAGAGTTAAAGAAGAGATTGGTAACCGCCCCAGTGTTGGTATTACCAGATGATAAAGGGAATTTGTAATATTCAGTGATGCTTCATATAAAGGACTTGGATGCATGTTAATGGAACACGGGAAGGTAATAGCATATGCGTCAAGACAACTTAAGCCGCATGACCAAAAGTATCCAACGCACGATTTGGAATTGGCAGCAATTGTGTTTGCCCTTATGTTAGATATATTTGATAATGTCATGGCTAATATGATTTATGTTTAGTTTTCAGATCTTACTTAAACAGGATAAATCAGTACTTACTGGAAGTCAGGACTTAAGGATATCAGTACTTATATTATCAGGAGATAATCATCAGAAGATGGATATCAGAACTTAAGTACTGAATGACAATCAGATAAGGACAGCAGCTGATTAAAGGAAAGAAGATCGAGACAAACATAAGAAAAGATATGCATGAAGAAGGAATTCTATGAAGAATAGAATACTTAGAAGAAAAGATATTTGATTGATATATTTTAGGAAGCAGAATTATATTCCATATCGATTAACGATTATCTTGTAACTGTGTAGTATATAAACACAGACATAGGGTTTACACTATAAGTGTTATAATATTCGAGAAGATTATTCATTGTAACCCTAGAAGCTCTCGTGATATTTGTTCATCACTGAGAGGTAACAGTTCCATAGTATAACAGAGATTATTGTTTCAATAAAGTTTGTTTTCTGTTACTTGAGTTATTAAAGTTCGATTTGATTGTACTTTACACTGTATTCACCCCCTCTACAGTGTGTGTGTGACCTAACAAGTGGTATCAGAGCCTATCTGTTAATGCACAAACAGTTTAAGATCCAAACACAATCATGTCTGACACAGAAACTCCAACTAAGCCCACCAAAATTGAAGAACCTCCAAAGACACAAATTCAAAGTCGGTATGAAACCATCAGAGTTCCCATATTGAGACCATCTGAATATACCATATGGAAGGTGAGGATGACCATGTTTCTGGAAGCTACAGATCCAGAATATCTTGATAGAATCAAGGAAGGACCTCACAAACCAACCAAGCTCGCTGTTGCAGTTGTAGGTGAAGCAGCAAAGACTGTACCAAAGGAGAAGAGTGATTACACTACTAAAGATACCGCATCAATTGCTAAGGATGCTAAGGTACGACACTTACTGCATAGTGCCATTGATAATGTAATGTCAAACAGGGTAATTAACTGCAAGACTGCAAATGAGATATGGGATGCTCTGGAAACAAGGTGTCAGGGAACTGATATAATTAAGAAGAACAGGAAGACAATACTCACTCAAGAGTATGAACACTTTGACTCAAAGGCTAATGAGTCATTGACTGATTTATATGATAGATTTGTCAAACTCTTGAATGATTTGTCACTGGTTAATAAGGAGTATGATCTTGAAGATTCAAACCTTAAATTCCTGTTAGCTCTTCCTGAATGCTGGGATTTGAAGGCTACAACAATAAGAGACAACTACAATCTTGATGAAACAACTCTTGATAAAATTTATGGAATGCTCAAGACTCATGAACTTGAGATGGAACAAAGAAGCAAGAGGAAAGGAGGAAAGTCAAGGACAGTTGCTCTTAAGGCTGAAGAAGAATCCCCCAAGGCAGCTACCTCAAGGAAAGATAAGAGTAAAGCTCTTTTCACAAAGTCTGATACTGAGTCATCAAGTTCTGAAAGTGATGATGACTCAGAATCTGAAAGCTTGCCTGAGACTGATGCTGATGAGGAGATGATGAAGCTGTGTGCTCTTATGGTGAAAGGGATCACAAAGATTGCATACAGGAAGTTCAGGAAGGGAAAGAAGTTTTCCAGGAAAGGCACAAGTTCTGATAAGAAGAATTTCAGAAGATTTGAGGACAGAGGAGGAAAGTCTGACAGAGGAGATTATACCAATGTCAAATGCTATAACTGTGGTGAGAAAGGCCACATATCTCCTGATTGCAAGAAAGTGAAGAGTGACAAAGGCAAGGCTCTTGTCACAAAGAAGAAAAGCTGGACAGACACCTCAGACTCTGAAAGTGAGGAGAATTATGCTTTGATGGCAAATGCTGATAAAGCAAGTGCTGAAAGCAGTTCTGAAGCTGCTGAATCAAAGGTACCTCAGACTACTTATGCTTTTCATACTGATGATATTAATGAGTTGAGAAGATATCTTAAAACCATATTTGTTAGTTATAGAGATCAAACTTTAACATATGAAAGATTAACTTCTGAAAATCTTGCTTTTAAGAAAAGAAATGAATTCTTAGAAAAAGAGTTAGTTATGTTCCATCAAACTCAGAAAGATAGAGATGATGCTTTTTATGTTAGGGATGAAGTGCTAAAAATGAATGAATCTCTAAAAACTGAGTTAGAAAAGGAAAGAGAGGTTATTAGGACTTGGACTAACTCTGGCAGAACAACTCAAAATTTGCTAAGTAGTGAAAACTGGAAAGAGGGCTTAGGTTATGGAGAGGATAAGAATGATAAAGGAACTGTAGAAATTAAGCATGTTGTTGTTAAGCAAAAGCCAAAGTTAAAACCTGTTAAGTTTGTAACTGTAAAGTCTGATATTGAGAAATCAGAAGTTAAAAAGGGATTAACTTCTGACAAACTAAAACAGGAAAAGACAGCTGAAGTAAACATAGGCTTAATGACTAAGAAGCAACTTAAGCATAAGCTGAAAGATGTTAAGAACGCAAACAAGGTAAAATCACCTAGGAAAAATAGGAATGGAAAGGAAGGTGTTAATAAAAGCAATGATTATAAACCTGTTCCTAAAGCTCCTAGGAAAATATGTCATAACTGTGGAAGTTCTAACCATCTGGCTTCTTTTTGCAGGAAGAATAAGAACATAAACTCCTTACCTTCAAAGTCAGGAGTTAAGAGTCAGTCTGTTAGATATAAGCCACAAAATCCTTGTTTTCATTGTGGTAGTTTATGGCATTCCATTTATACTTATAAGGAATATCATAGTTTGTACTATGATTATTATCAAATAAAACCTTCTTTAAAGAAAGTTTCCATTGTTCCTTCTAGTGTAAATTCTGATTCAATGTCTGATAGTGTAAGTTCTGATAAGAAAAATGTTAACATAAACTCTGATGTAAATCCGCTGCAAATGTTAACAAACTTGATAAGGCCAAAGGATCCAAGCAAGTCTGGGTCCTTAAAACTAATCATTAGTGGTCTTTGTGATTGCAAGGCAACAGGAAAAACATCCTAGTTCTGGACAGTGGATGTTCAGGACATATGACTGGAAATAAAGCCCTGCTATCAGACTTTGTGGAGAAAGCTAGCCCAAGCGTTTCTTATGGAGATGGAAACATTGGAAAAACATTGGGATATGGCAATATCAATCTTGGGAATGTCATCATTAAAGAAGTAGCTCTGGTCTCAGGACTAAAACACAATCTGCTGAGTGTAAGTCAAATCTGTGACAGAGGTTATCATGTTGATTTCTTTGAAGAACACTGTGAAGTTGTGAGTAAATCTACAGGCAAAGTTGTTCTGAAAGGATACATGCGTGGTAACATTTATGAAGCTAAGCTTTCAACAAGTACTGATGGTTCTGCAATCTGTCTGATGAGTAGAGCATCAATTGAAGAAAGCTGGAATTGGCACAAGAAACTCTCTCATTTAAATTTCAACAATATATATGAGTTGGTCAAGAAAGATCTTGTGAGAGGACTGCCAAAGTCAGTATTTGCTCCTGATGGCCTTTGTGATTCTTGTCAGAAGGCCAAACAAAGAAAATCCTCATTCAAGAGCAAGATTGAATCATCAATTCTTGAGCCTTATCACCTACTACATGTTGATCTATTTGGTCCAGTGAATGTCATGTCTATTGCAAAGAAGAAATATGCCTTGGTCATAGTAGATGAGTTCACCAGATACACATGGGTGTATTTCTTGCACACAAAAAGTGAAACTGCGTCTATCTTGATTGATCATATCAAACAACTGGATAAATTCATCAAAGATTCCGTGAAGACAATAAGGAGTGATAATGGCATTGAGTTCAAGAATTTGATAATGAAAGATTTCTGCAAAAACCATAGAATCAAGCAGGAATTCTCTCCTCCTAGAACTCCACAGCAAAATGGAGTTGTTGAAAGGAAGAATAGAACTCTCATTGAAGCTGCACGTACAATGCTTGAAGAAGCAAAGCTTCCAACCTATTTTTGGGCTGAAGCTGTGCAGACTGCTTGTTTTACTCAAAATGCTACACTCATTAACAAGCAAGGAAAGACACCATATGAGATGGTGAAGAAAAAGAAGCCAAATCTGAAGTATTTTCATGTATTTGGACGCAAGTGTTTGGTTCTTAAGATTCATCATGAACAGCTATCCAAATTTGATCTAAAAGCTGATGAAGGAATCTTTGTTGGATATCCACTTTCCACAAAAGCCTTCAGAGTGTATAACTTGAGAACAAGAGTGGTCATGGAGTCTATCAATGTCTCTTTTGATGACAAGAAGATTACTGGACTTGATGACTTTATTGATCATGATCAGCTGAGATTTGAAAATGAAGACTCAAATTCTGATACTGATAATCCTGACAATCTAAGTCCTGATACTGCAAACTCTGATGGATTAAACTCTGACTTTATTGAAACTGTGGTGACTACGCCAAAGGAAGATGCACCTATGCAGGGGAGCATACTCAAGAACTTACCACATCTCAAGAAGCATCAGAACATACATCTGGCTCTTCAAGTTCTGATTCGTCAAGTTCTGATAAGCCAAGTTCTGATAGTTCTGAAAATCTAAATTCTGAAGAATCCAACTTAGAGAGCATAGTTTCAGGGGGAGCATCAGAAAATGAAAATGAAGACAGCATGGATCATGGGGGAGCATCCAGTTCTAGAGAAAACCTTCCATCTGCAAGGAAGTGGACTAAATCACATACACCTGATTTGATAATTGGAAATCCTGATGCAGGTGTCAGAACTAGAATGGGTACTTCAAATGAATGTCTTTACAATTCTTTTCTTTCTCAGACTGAGACAAAGAAAGTGGAAGAAGCTCTTTAAGATGCTGATTGGGTGCAAGCAATGCAGGAATAGTTAAATGAATTTGAAAGAAATAAAGTCTGGACCCTAGTGCCAAGACCAAAGAATAGATCTGTTGTTGGTACAAAGTGGGTATTCAGAAACAAAACTGACAGTGATGGCATAATTATAAGGAATAAGGCAAGGCTGGTTGCAAAAGGATATTCTCAATAGGAGGGAATTGATTATGATGAAACATTTGCACCAGTTGCTAGGTTAGAAGCCATAAGGATATTTTTGGCTTATACTGCTCACAAAAAGTTTACTGTCTTTCAAATGGATGTGAAAAGTGCTTTTCTCAATGGAGAATTGGAGGAAGAAGTATATTTTGAACAACCTCCAGGCTTTATAGATTCCACATATCCAGATTATGTCTACAGGCTTGATAAAGCACTTTATGGACTTAAGCAAGCTCCTAGAGCATGGTATGCGACTTTAGCTCAGTTTCTTCTAAAAAGTGGATTTAACAGAGGAACTATAGACAAAACACTGTTCTACCTCAACCATGGAAAGGACTTACTTCTGGTCCAGATTTATGTTGATGATATCATTTTTGGGTCTACAAATGACAGACTTTGCAAAAAGTTTGCCAAATTGATGCAGTCAAGGTATCAGATGAGTATGATGGGGGAACTTAGCTATTTTCTGGGCCTTCAAGTCAAGCAGAATGAAGAAGGCACTTTTATTTGTCAAACTAAGTACACCAAAAACTTGCTGAAGAAATTTGGAATGCAAGATTGTTCAAGTGCATCCACTCTCATGGCCATTGCAACAAAACTGGACAAGGATACTGGTAAATCAGTAGATATTACTGATTACAGAGGTATGATTGGCTCTCTACTCTATCTAACTGCTAGTAGACCTGATATCATGTATGCTACCTGTCTTTGTGCAAGATTTCAAGCAGATCCAAGAGAACCTCACTTAACAGCTGTGAAAAGAATTTTTAAGTATCTTAAGGGAACAGCTGATCTGGGATTGTGGTATCCCAGAGAATCAGATTTTAAACTAATAGGTTACTCAGATGCAGATTTTGCAGGTTGCAAAATTGACAGGAAAAGCACAAGTGGAAGCTGCCAATTTCTTGGAGGCAGATTGGTTTCTTGGTTTAGCAAGAAACAAAAGTCAATTTCCACATCAACTGTAGAAGCAGAGTACATTGCTGCAGGAAGTTGTTGTGCACAGATTCTTTGGATGAAGAATCAGTTACTGGATTATGGGTTAACATATTTCAAAATCCCTATTTATTGTGATAATCAAAGTGCTATTGCTATGACAGGTAATCCAGTTCAACACTCTATGACAAAGCACATCAGCATCAGGTACCACTTCATAAGGGAACATGTGGATGAAGGTACAGTGGAATTGCACTTTGTTCCAACAGATCAACAACTAGCAGATATCTTCACAAAACCATTGTGTGAAGCTACTTTTACAAGATTGGTAAATGAACTTGGAATGGTTTCAGGTTCTTTCTCTAAATCTGCTTAGTTTTGTTCTGATGCATCAGACTTTATGATCAGTATTTACAGAATTTACTCTCTATGTGTATTCTGTGCTTAATTGAAAATTTGCTTAAGTACTGACTGTTGTCTGATGTAAGTTTCTAAACTCTGAAAATGATATGTCTTTTTATGTAACTATTCAATCCTATGAGGATACCTGTGCTAGATGCTGACCTAGTAGTCTTCAATAAACTAGGGATCCCATGTTAGAAGTAATTATTTCTGTGGAAATCTATTGACACAAGCAAATTCTGATATTGAGCTTAGTTGAGTTTACTTTGTCTATCTTATTACTAAGTCACAAACTAGAATATTGCTTCTCATCTGTTAAGTTCCGATGCTAGTAAATCTGTTTGGATGTACTAAGTGCTGATAAACCTCACTTATCAAAAGAAAAAGAAAAAGAATAAAGGATTAACATTCAGGTACTCCTTTGCGATCTAAAGTACAAATGTGGAAGGAACGACCCAAGTGCATTGCTGGTATTAAGTAAATATGCATCTGAAAAGCAAAATATTTTCTTGGTGACTTTTCACACTCTATGATTACAGGAGAAATACTCTGATAATAGCATAAATTCTGATAAGCAGTCGTGACTCACTTACACTGAGAAGCCACTATAAAATGGAATTTAAAAAGATGCACAAAATAGTTGAGGTGCACTCAAGCATGAACTCATTCAATAGTAGGTTTCAGAATAATGACAGGTTTTTGGTAAAGTTTTAGTTATGCCTTATTTCTAAGATATACTGAAGTGAATCAGACTTTACTCTTTGTCTGATATTTATCTTAATGCACACACTAAACACTCCATATGAATGATGAAAATAACTGTGGTGATCTATGTTATTTTAGATGAACAGTTTCAGTGTCACATTGCACAAATTCTGAGGACAAGTTATGATTGCATGTTCTAATTATTAAGTTCTGAAGAATCTATATCAGAATTTGTGTGAGGACTTACTAAGATAGGCATTCATTTTTCGAGTTAAGAAATTATGTTCTGATAACTGTTAAGTTCTGATATAAGTCTAAGTTCTGATATTCAATTCTGATTCTTTACTTGACTTATTTGTGGATAAAATCTAAAAACAGTTTCATTTTAAATCAAACTATGTTTGGGTAGAATATTAACAGTCAATATCATTAGGGAAAGTAGTTCACGACACATACAGTAATTTTTACTTGTTACTTGTGCGCATTAACCCTGACTTACACTTCCAATGACTGTTTTTCGTCTTCCCAGTCTAGGGAGACGAGGTAGAATTAATTCTACCTGTCAGCATTGAATTTCCTTGCGTCTCATGGCATTCTTTTTCCTATATAAACAACCACTTCACATCAGCCTTAACATCAACTCTTTTATCACAAAACTCATCTCCAATTTCTTCATATCAAAAACACCATGGTCAATTACAATATATTTTTGAACTATGAAACATTCAACATGGAGCTGAGCTGTGAAGCCTGGCAGCAGGAATGGCACGTCACTGTCATTCCTGATGAGATATGGGACTCAGTTCCCCAGGAGGTATTCACCTACCTCCTGTTCTTCTACATGGATTACCATCGACATCTGGAGCGATTGGAGGAGGAAAGGCTGGAAGCTCTCCGCCAGCAAGAGCGAATCATCCGACTCGCTATTCTGTTTGTCGAGAGTAAGAAGAAGAAATGATTTATTTTCTTCTTCCTATTTTTCTTCATCGTCAGCCTTGCCCTGCTTCTTGAGCTAGGACTAAGGTTGTTGATGTTAGGTTTAGCAGCTTAGGACAATCTTGTAAAAGCTCTGATGTAATTTAAATTTCATGAATGTATTCTCTTAATATATTAATGAAATTTCTTTTTTTGCAAGTTCTTGTCTCTGGGATGTTCTGAAATGCATTGATAAATCCTGATAAATATTCATATTCTGATGACCATTTCAATTTTAATTTAAATTAAGTTCTGATTTTACATTATCAGTACTTGTTCCCTTGATTTATTTTGGTCATTCTCACTCAATTTTTTTTTAGAATATTGGTGTTGCAGTGAAAAATAATTGAATAAGTGGAAACAATTTCAATTTTGAATTAAAACTGATTTACCTTGATTAATGGAATTACTGGGTAAGTGGAATGGTTTTTCCTTGAAAAACTGCAAGTGGGTAAGTAATGATTACTGTTTTCCCGTGCCCATTAACTATTCATTATTACTACATGTCTGACAGGTGTCCAACAGTTACATTTTTTTTCAAAGTATAAGTAAGACAGAGAGAGGATTTCTTAATTTTTTATTCACTTTTATACTTTATCTCTCTATTTGCTTTTACTCTCTTTCTTCTCCTAACGTTGGTTTTTCATACAGACATTTTATCAAACACCTAACAGGCATTCTTAAATCTCGATTATTTTCATGGCACCTAAGGATTTAATCATTGATGGAGCTAAATTTGTTCCAAATAACTATGCTGCAATTCTTGATCATGCTTAAGCTCCGTCTGAGTTGCATTTTGTGCAAGATCTTCTTGCACACAGTGAAATTGGGTATGCATTGACCCAGCCTTCAGTCTTTTTGAGCCAACAAGTTCTGACATTTTGGTGGACTGGGCACTTTGATAATGGTGGTACACATGGTACTCCTAGTATTGTTTTCGAAGTGGATGATTCTACACATGTGGTAACTCCTGGTACAATTCGAAAGGCTCTCCATTTACCAGAAGGATATACTTTTTCAACCCCAGAGGAATCAGCTCTTCAGGAGTTAATGACCAGTTTGGGGTATGAGCAGAGTTTGGCTAAGCTTGGGCAGTTAAAACGGGCTCATATCAGAAAGGAATGGAGCTTCTTCTTCGACCGCATCACTAAAGCTTTTGGGAATAAGTGTTCCAACTTTGATGCAATCCCTATAATGAGTAAGCTCATCGGGTATGCAATCATTAACCAAACTCATTTCGATTTTGCAAATGTTATGATAGGTTTCATAGGGGATAGGATGACAGAAGATAGAAATGTAGTTTATTTTGCTAGATTCTGTCAGCTTATATATAACTTTTGCTGCACTAATCCTCCTCAATTAGCCAGTACCTTAAATTCACCATTCAAAATTGCAAAACGAGCTTTTAATGACCTAGTAAATGCTGATCTTAAGAAAAGGGTGGTTAGACCTTTACAGATTCCTCAGTCTGTAAAACATATCTTGGTAAATGCTGATCCTGATACCTACCGATCTGTTTATCCTGATGTCCAACCAACAACCACCTCCCAAACACCACAGCAACCATCAGAATATACCACTCATACTACTCAACCTACCCTCAGACAATATCCCAAATCATATCTCTCCACTTCACAGACAGTTTAACCTTCATCCTCAGCACCTACTGTGAAGCCTTCATTTTCCAAGGCCAAGAGGACAAAGACTGTTTCTCAAACACCTCAGAAGAGAAGGAGGATTGTTTTGAGAGATGAATCTGATAGTGAGGAACAGGTTTCTACTTCAGACCCTGTTAATAAAGAAACTGAGAAAGTTCCTTCTCAGAAGGATTCTGCAATTGGGGGATCTAGGCTTCTCAAAAGGCTTAGAAGAATGACTGTTGATGAAACTCCCAAGGAATCCATATCTTCAAAGAGATACAAGAAACAGAGGGCAAAAAGGCCAGTTTCAGATGATGAGGAAGCAGCAGCTAAGGAAGGGGATCAGCAATCTCTGATTTCACAAGAACCAGAATCTGCTAAAGCTACTGCTTCTCCATTAACTCCAACTAAGGAAGCTGCTACTGATAAGGCCAACACACCATCTATGTCTCCTAAGACTATATCTCCTGTTAATTCAGGCACAAATGCTGATATTGATATCCAGAACTTGGTTGTTCCTGAAGTACTTTACTTAGAAGCTCCAACAGCAACTAATCCATCAACAACACCTGTTACTGATGCTGCTCAAACTCCAGAGTTATCTACTACACCTTCTCTGCATCTAGATGCTTATGATCAGAATATAGGTGAGCATTAGGATATGGCTGTTGATCAGAACTTGGAACCAGATCAGCAATTAGAGGATGATCCTGAAGCCTCCATTGCTACTCATACTGTTGTTTTATCAGAAGATACTCGTCTGTAAGTTCTGATGCTGCAAATGCTGGAGATACTGGTGATGTTGCTCCAAATGAAGATGCTGATGAAGCAGGTCCTTCAGGACATGCTCCTCAACAAACTGTTCTTAAATCTGAACTTGTGAAGAAGTTTGTTACAAGAGAAGCACCAGTGCCTTGGAGTGAAACTCTTGCAGGACAGGAGTGGACTAAGGAATGGAACTCAGTTTCCTGTGTTCCAAATGCAAAGCATCTTGCTGAGCACTTGACTAAAGCTGATGAGATGTTAATTACTGATGATTTCAAAACACAGCTTAGAGTCACTGCATTGAGTACTAAACATCTATAAGGTCTTCATTCAACTACTCATGCAGAGTTACATAAGATTCGGGAAGAATTCATTAAGCAAGAACAAGTTTAGAAAATTGACAAGAAAAAATTCTTCCAACCTACCTTTGACAGAGTTGCTTATATTGAGAAGACTCAAGAGAAACAACAAGCTCAAATTAATGATATTCTGAAAAATCAAGCTTCTCAGCAATCTCAACTTAATGAAATCCAAGCCTCAGTGAAATTGCTTGTCTCTCTTCTCTTACCTGCTGATGCCAAAATGGGGGAGAAAGTAATTAAGTCCAAATGCAAAACTGATAAGACACTGAAGGGGAAGGATGAGGAAAAGGATGACCAAGGAAACTCTGGAATGGGTAGAGGTCATAGTCAAGGTAAAGGTTTCTCATCAAGAAAAGCTGAAATCACAAGTCACAGGACAAGTTCTGCTACTGGTAAAAGGATAAGTTCTGATGAACTTTTAGATCTTGATGAAGAAATGTCAAGACAGTTATTTCTTCAAGAAAATCCAGGAATGGACTCGGAGAGTTTAATGGAAGAAGAAGCCAGACTTAAATCAGAAAAAGTCACATCTAAATCTGAAGCTTCTGGTAAAAAGATATTTCCAAAACTTAAAGGCATTGTGATAAAAGAAAGGACAAATACTGAAGCAATATTGGCTAAATCACAACCGCAGATAGATCCAAGATCCAAGGGTAAAGAAAAAGTTGGTGAACCTATCAAGGTTTATGTGCCTCCTGAGAATGAAGAAATCACTGATGAAAAGGATGATCTTGCTCTGACTTCAAGAAAAGTTTTTAAGACAACCTCTGACATGGCTCAAGTTGTTCAGAGTCAAGAGACAGTAAGTTCTGATATTTCGAAGAAGCAAGTAACCTCTGACATAGCTCAAGTTAACTTGATATCAGAAGATAAATCAAAGACACTCCTACCAGGATTCACTAAAGCAAAACAGACTCAACCTTTGAAGACTGATGCATGTGGTTTTGAAGCAAGAGTATTTACTGGAAAGGAAACAAGAGATAAAACTGGATTGGGAAGTGCTAATGAAAGAAGAATACAAAACACTACCAATGATCCAACTTCCTTGAGTGAACCAGGTATTGGAGCAACTCCTGAGAGATTGAATCAACTAGAATTTGTACAAATGGTTTACCATACCTACTTGAAAGAACACATCTTGTTGTACTTCATGACAGATGGTAGGGTTTATCTTATAAGGCAAAATGCCATTCCATTGAAGTATTTTGAAGAACTGGAGCATGTACTATTCTTACTTCAAGTGAATGACAAATTAACAGAAAGTGCTGCAAACTATTTGAAGGATCAGATTCAGAGACAGAAAAGGCTTTATTCTGTTAAGTCTAACAACACATATTTTCCAAAGTACAGAGATCACAAGGGTGATATAGTTGAAATGAAGCCCAACACTGCTAAGATTATAACTACCTTTCTGGGTTACAGGGCTGTGGAATTCAATCTTAAGTCTGATAAGGCATATTTGATCAGACTGGATCAGGATATAAGAAAAGCTAAGATTAATGATCTCAGAGCTGCAATCTTTCAAATTGGTGAAGATACTACAGAGCTTAAAGATGCTAAAAGGAGGATGATTGATGAACTCAGATATGCTGAGAGATGTTTGTTGAAGAACTATCTCAGAACAACTCCTGACATCAGAGAGATCAGAAGATGAAGCCAAGTCAAGATCTACAACTGCTTAAATTCTGATATTTGTACAGACTGAAGTTGTTATCAGAAGTTAAAGATTGGTAATGCTTTAAGGACTGTAAGTTGTAGTTATCTAGTCTAAATCTCATGCATTTATACTTAATGTTTTTGACATCATCAAATATCTGTTAAACTTGTATATTATGCTAATTTACAAGTTGGGGGAGATTGTTAGATATATTTGATAATGTCATGGCTAATATGATTTATGTTTAGTTTTTAGATCTTACTTAAACAGGATGAATCAGTACTTACTAGAAGTCAGGACTTAAGGATATCAGTACTTATATTATCAGGAGATAATCATCAGAAGATGGATATCATAACTTAAGTACTGAAGGACGATCAGATAAGGACAACAACTGATTAAAGGAAAGAAGATTGAGACAAACATAAGAAAAGATATGCATGAAGAAGGAATTCTATGAAGAATAGAATACTTGGAAGAAAAGATATCTGATTGATATATTTTAGGAAGCAGAATTATATTCCATATCGATTAGTGATTATCTTGTAACTGTGTAGTATATAAACACAGACATAGGGTTTACACTATAAGTGTTATCATATTCGAGAAGATTATTCATTGTAACCCTAGCAGCTCTCATGATATTTGTTCATCACTGAGAGGTAACAGTTCCATACTATAATAGAGTTTATTGTTTCAATAAAGTTTGTTTTCTGTTACTTGAGTTATTAAAGTTCGATTTGATTGTACTTTACACTGTATTCACCCCCTCTACAGTGTGTGTGTGACCTAACACCTTAAGATTTGGAGGCATTATTTGTACGGGAAAAAGTGTGAGATTTATACGGATCATAAAAGTTTAAAGTATATCTTTACTCAGAAAGAACTAAATATGCGACAAAGAAGGTGGTTGGAATTGATCAAAGATTATGATTGTGCGATAAACTATCATCTTGGAAAGGCAAATGTGGTAGCTGATGCTTTAAGTCAAAAAGAAAGATTGAATATGTTAACGTCATCGGAAGAATTGATCAAGGACTTTCAAAAGATGGAAATAGAGGTGCAGACTCCAGAATGTGGAGGTGAAACTATACATGCAATGCTGTTTCAACCCGAGATTTTGGAAAAGATTCGATGCTGTCAAGAGCAAGTGATGAATCGCGAAAAGGATAAGTTGACGGGAGAAGAAATAAAAACTCAAAAGGATGGAAAAGGGATATACCGTGTTAACTCACGTATTTGGATACCTAATGTCGTGGAACTAAAGTACGAGATTTTGCAAGAAGCGCATAACTCGAGATTTTCAATTCACCCTGGAAGTACGAAGATGTACCAGGATTTAAAAGGAAATTATTGGTGGCAAAACATGAAAAAGGAAATTGCGGAATGGATAAGTAAATGTTACACGTGCCAAAGAGTCAAAGCGGAACATCAAAGGCCAAGCGGATTGCTTCAGCCACTGGACATATCCGAATGGAAATGGGAGCATATAGCAATGGATTTCGTGGTAGGATTACCTAAAACCAAGTCAAATCACGATGCGATTTGGGTGGTAATCGATCGGTTGATAAAGTCAGCACATTTCTTGCCGATAAACGAAAGGTTTTCATTGGAAAAGTTGGTCAAATTGTATCTGGATGAGATCGTGATGCATCATGGAGTTCCTGTATCTATCGTGTCTGATAGAGAACCAAGGTTTAATTCGAGATTTTGGCGACAATTCCATGATCATTTGGGAACGAAATTGAAAATGAGTACGGCATATCATCCGCAGACAGACGGACAAAGTGAAAGGACAATTCAGACGATTGAAGATATGTTGCGAACCTGTGTAATAGATTTTAAAGGAGATTGGGACGATCATTTGCCCTTAATTGAGTTTTCCTACAACAACAGTTATCATGCGAGTATTGGCATGCCGCCTATGAAGCATTGTATGGAAGAAAGTGTAGATCCCCTACTTATTGGGACGAAGTTGGTGTCGGGCCGTCAGGAAGAACGGAACCCGTCCTAATAAGGAATTAAAGAATATAAAATGCGAATTATGTGTGGTTGAATGAAATGAATGAGTAAATAAAGTATTTTGTCCTAAGTGACGTGTTGATTGATAATGAGAATGAGAAGCGTAATCGAAACGCTGAGCGTCGGGCCGTCTGGTTGAACGTGACCCGATACGCGTAAAAGAGGATAAAGATTAAAGAGGGATAAATTCTATGATCAGACCTGAGTCGTTATGTGATTATATATGTGAGATTATTGTCTGTGTGCATGGCTATGTGTTCTGTGACAGTTTTTGTGAATTTTAAAGGAATTATGTGATTTAAATAAAGGTTTAATTAACCTTCGCGTATTTTTATAAAATCATCCGAGTAAGATAAAAACATGGGATTTGTTCTGTTATCTTCGTAGTGGTCCTAAAGACTTTTTAAAAATGATAAGTGAATTTATTTGATGGTCTTTGCATTTTTAAATTGATTTTATGTGGAAAATGATATTATTAAGGCGTGATTGCGAAATTCATATAAAATCAACCGTTCGCTCAAAATCTTATTATGAGTAATGGTTAAAAAGCTAATTTCGAGGCTTATGTATTAAAAATGTCATTTTCAATAATTCTCGACTTCCCGAGAGAGATATATTTTATATTTAATCCTTGTTTTATTTTAATAAAAAGATGGGACAAGTAAGATTGAAAAAGGAATTAGAAGATTACCAAATTGCCCTTGTTTTTGAGTGATATATAAACTCACTCCCTTTCTTTTTTTCTTCTTGCTCCCGTGTATTCACTTTCTCTCTTTTCTCTCCTTCTCTCACTCAAACACTCTCTCTCTCTCTCTCGGCTTTCTTCAATCTCTCTCGGTATACCTCTCTTTTTTTTTATCAAACTCACCAATCATCCCTAAATCTTCTTGATAAATACTTATGTGTAGGTAGAAGTGTGTGCATGTGTGTATACCCACTTGCATGTTGATGTGTGTGTGTTGTGTCTGCTCGGTGTGTGTGTTCACCCGAGAACCACATGGTTCTTGTTATTGTTGTTGATGTCATCTTGTTTAAGCTTGATTCTTTGTAAACAAATGATAGAGAAGATGTGCATGTTAGTTATTTTGCGTAATTGATGGAAATCGGGGGTTTCGTGGTTGGACACCCTCGAATGAGGGCACCACCGTGAAGCCACCGCCACCGGTGATGAACTCCGATGAACCGGCGGTGAGTTATGATGTGTAAACTAAACTCTAGACAATATACACTCTAATTTTAGTGGTTGCATGTGGTGTTTTCTATAAAGCCGAATGGGTTTTTGTTTTTAAAGAGATCAAGTTGATTTTTGACAATGAAATCGATGGTGGATAGTTGTTAATAGAAAGTATAGAATAAATACAATTGATTTGTGATTTATAAACTTGAGATGATGCATGCATGTTGTGATTTAGGTGAAATTCGAATTCTTGGATTGTGTTAAGAGATTTAGTTGGTTTAATCGATAAAAATGAGTGTTTGATATAATGAAGAAATGAATTTGAAGTTGCATGCGAGCATGTAAGTATGTTTTGGTTCAAATGGTTGTTGATAAAGAAAAGGGTGTTAGTTTAAAAGTTGGATTATGCTAAGAATAAGGATGCATGGTGTAATTTTGAGAAATTTGATTGTATATATGATTATAGTTTGAATTTTTATGATTAAAAGAAAGGAGAATGATTCTTTAATGGTTTTTGAATGAGCTATGTGTTTATGTGAACTAAAGTAAATATTTGGTTGATTTTGTGTGTTAAGGTCGAATAGACCATAGGGATTAAAAGTAAAAAACTTGGTTTTCTTGATCAAAAAGATGATTGAAGGTGTATAAGTGAATATCTATGAATTTGTTTACTTGATTGTAGTATGTGGTTCGAATTAAGGAATAAAAGAAAAGGGGAACTAAGTTGATTGATTATAAAAGATATAAGTGATAGTTATGGACGTAAATGTTTGGTTGTGAATAAATCTTGTACTCGTAAGAGTTATAATAGTGTGATTTGAGAAATAGCTAAGAATAAGCAAGTGTGCTTCGAATATTAAGTATATAAAGATATAAAGGTTACGAGAAGGAATGTGCTATGTGCTATGTGTTTATGTGTATAAGCTATATTCGTATACTCGAGTCAAAGATATAATCGAGTTATCGTATAGAGTGATTGTTCCGGGAACGAGAGTTGAGAAACAGATTAAGGTTTTGGTTTTATTGTAGATTCGGAGCGTGAGGGCATTCAGGCTAGGAAAGGAAAGGATTTACTAGGTGGCAGTAGTTCAACCTTCAGGAAAGCAAATTCAGGCAAGTAACTCTGATTACTTGTGTAAATGGTTATAAAGAGACTATTGTTCATACCATGTAGAGTATTAAATTGTTTAAGTATGAAACCCTTGTTTTATGAAACCCTGATATTGATTTGAAGTACCCTGGTTCTTGATAATCTGTTATTAAAAAGCTTATTGATTTCACCCTTTGATATTATGTCCTTTCTGCTCAAGTTATCTCTTAAGCCATGAATCATATTGAACCTTTTGATTATCCTTGTTAACCCTGTTTAATGATACCCTGTTTCTCTTGATCACCCTATTGATCCCTAAACCAATGTTGATCCCTCTAATTTAGTGCTTTGCTTTCCCTGATACAGAATTCTTATGAATTGTTCCTTGCGTATCTTTGAATCACTCCCTGAACTTTGTTTCCTGAAAATCTGAATTAAGAATGAGTTTCGACTTGAAAGAGTCCGAATGATTTCAAATGCTTGGTAATGATAAAATGGATTTTTGAAAACTTACTTGTTTTTGCAACTCAAGGTTTTCCAAATGAATTCCTGATAGATTGGATTGGGACGTAAGAGGCTAGTGGGACTAGTCCATTCATGGTAAGAGGCTAGCGGGGCTAGTCCAACTTAAGGCTGAAATTATGCCGATTGGTACCTAAATGACCGGATGGAGGTCGGTACGGGCTGATCACCCGTACATAATGAAATGGAAAGAAAAGTAATCCAATCAAGGGTTTTAATTGATTATTTAAAAAGGGAACTGAAACTTTTGTTCAGTAAATTGATTTTTTTGAAAATGAAAATGGTTTATATTGCTTTGGAAAGAGTTGATTATGTTATTGTGGAGCTTAAAGCTCGAGAACCCTGATTCCTGAAATTGTTGATCATATGATTGATTCTATATCTTGAAATACTGTTGCTTTCCTCTATTGAAAGATCTATTCTAATCCTTTAATGATTTGTGATGAATGTCGGCTTTCGTCCTGCTTTAAGCCTTGTTCCTTGAAAGCCCCACACTATTCTTCAGAAACCTTTCCTTAACCCAAAAGATGGAAATCTGCCACCTAGATCAAATAAAGTAGAATGCCCTGAGTTTGGTAAAGCATATTGTGATTTGATATTGTAGAACTGCTATATAGTTACTTGCTGAGTTTTATACTCATTTGTTTTGTTTAATCTAACCATGGCAGTTAAGTAAGAAGATGGCCAGGCTTAGGCGCACTGCTCGTAAGAGCGTACTTGGTGGTCCATACCGTGTTGAGGGCTTCCGGTTGCCAGAGCAGGTAGTGGTAATCATGAGTGAGCTCGCGCCTAGAAAGAAGTATATAAAGATATAATGGGTTATCTGTCGGTTCCCAGCCGGAATCGATATTGGTTATTTAATAATATTTTATGTTTGTAAGTTATATTTTATGATTGGTAGTTGTAATCTTGTCTCATACTTTATCCTGTTGATCCTGTTAGTAGTTAATCGGGGTTTATGCATATTTAATTACTAGATTAGAGGTGTGTGAGTCCTCATTTCCTAACCCCGAGATTGAGGTCGTCACACTAAATGAAATCAAAAACCAATTACATATAGTCGGATTGGATGTAACAACCTCTTTCGAGAACCAAGATCACAATTATTTGGAGTATCACAGAAATATCAATAACATACGGAAGTTTACATTCTATCTTTAAAAGCAGGGTAATCTCTGAAAATTCGGGCAGCATCTCCTTTATATTATTGATTACCAGTCGGACTCAAGTCGACACCAACAATCAAAATAACCAACAATCAATCCTCAAATATACCAATCCACCGCCACCTTCTAAACTCACCATTTTACCACCTCATGTAATATTAATCAGTACAACCTATGTCTCTAGTTCAACTTAAAATTATAGCGAACAATTCTTAGTATACCATACCTTTTTTTCATTTTCTCTGATTATAACAGAATATCAATACCGAGTATAATCACAAATTATTCTAGAATTCTTCTAGTTCATATTTCAAATCAAGCTCTTTACTTAACAATTCATCCATCCTTGGCAACATACACTTGTTCTTATTAATTAACTTGTTCAACTTCTGATGACCAACACCTGGTCTCAACCAACACTTTTATAATCTTGCGAATGAGTTCATTTGGTTTTAAAGCTTCATATCTAAAAAATTGTTGCAGTCAAACTACCCTACCTTCATCTCCCCTTATGTCTTTCCATATTGAATGGGAAAGCCCAATCATTCCTTGACGAACGCACTCAAAGTTTATTCGTAACTAGCATTTCTTCGATCTTGAATCTTCATGGCAAATATCTCCCACATGATTAAGGTATGCCTCATTTCCACAACGTGTTAATTGATTATCTGGTTATTATTAAGAATTTCTTCATTCGCCTTTATTGTCCAATCGATCATTTGCCTCACTTGATATTTGCAGCTTTACTTTCTTATTTCTCTAGTTAATTTACCTCATATGATTTGCTAATTACTCCAATTCACGCCAAAATCTCATACTTGCAACATATCATGTATGTGGATCTCTGCCTTTGATTTGATGTCTTCGCAACCATCCCGTTATCAGCATAATGATTCTCCTCTGCTCGTAAATGTCCACCATCCATCAGCTTGCAATTGTCCATACTTATTACGTAACTTTATCTGCTACACGGGTTCATTTTACTTCCTTCCTAAAATATTCAAAGGATAGACCTTACACAAGAAGGAATTTATGTATATGATTCTGATTGGAAACTTTTTGTAAGGTTATGAGTACAAGGAAACAATCGGAAGGATTCATGAATAAACAAATCAAGATTCAAGAAGAAAGAATAAATAACGATTTAAATAGGAATGAGACAACCATATTAGTACTCAAGATGGCCAGTCTTTCATACCATATGGCACACAGCAAATGATTATGTAGCGTCCCACCAGACTCTTTGTCATTTCGATAAAGCGTCACACCATAACACTGCTTGTCCCAATTAGAAAACAATATTTTGAAGAAGGAATGATTTGAAAAGGATTCAACAATCACCTTATAGAGCTGATCATGAAAGAAGTTTATACTTTACTCCAGATTTATAGGAATATATAGGATATTAGGAAAGAATGATACCATTGGTAGCTATCCATATTTTATCCGCTTACAGCTCCAACGCTTTTCTGACCAATAGTTTTCATTCCGAGTCATATATTAACTTTATAAAGTTTTCTGACATGCCTTCTTAATCGATCATTAGAATAATTTCCCCTGTACCGGGTCTCGTATCTTTCGCGTTGCGCTTCCATGTATATGATTCGACTCAATTTGCGGTCTTACGAGATTTACAATTATAACTTCAAATTTCGCTTATGCTGCTGGTTGTTGAACATATCGCATTCTTTGCTAATAACGTTCTTCCTTTAGAAAGTTTGGAGATTTCCTTAATCTTCTTTGCTCGTATCCAGCTTCTTGTGAAGCAACATATTCTTCGAACTCTAATCATCTCAGAAATTGGATGAACAGTTTCTCCGTACATTGGTTCTGTCATTAAATTTATCAAACAAGACTTGCATACTTCTGTTAGGAACAAACAAATCTTCTCCGTAATAGTGGGTCCACTTGGTCTTCTAAACGAAACATACTAACTTCTAGAACAAGTATTCTTCTGGAAAATCTGAACCTTATAACAAACAAGAAACTCAAATAGTAATTTGACAACCATGTTTTTAAAACTTGTTTTGTTCCAAAGAATTTAAAAAAATTATGAAGAAAATCTCTTTTAAAAATGATCTAAAATTTTGAAAATCATACATCTGGTCGTCATTACTATATGAGTTGGTTGTTGTCCTTCTCAGCTATCAAAAGGAATCCAATTAGGAAAATAATTAGATAAGAGCTCATTCATTTCCATATATCTTTTACCCCTTATTGGGTCCATTTTACACCTTCACTGGTCAACAAAATTCCAATTACCGTTGCATACTTTCTTATTCGTAACTTCACTTCTACTCTTTCATACTGGTAATATTCACATCACCATCTCTTACTATTACTGATTTTAACAAATCTATCCAGCAATCATCAGATTTATTTTATAACACAAGGTTGATTTATATCACATTACTTCTATTCGTATCATGTTTGGTCATCACATCATCATCTAATTTCAAGAAAACTCTCGATTTCCAATCCTTTCAAACTTCTTTAAAGATCCATCTAACTCACTCCACAAGATAATCGTGGGTGGAATACTCATTAGTAGCTCCCTATAACCTGGTAGCGGCTATCTTCCGAAATACACGTATCCTCACTCTAGGTTTTTCTAACATTTCTTAATACCTCATGTACTCACCATATGTTATAGCTTTCGAATCCATCTTTCTGGGTGTTGTTACTCCATAAGACAAGTTTTAAATGGATGTTATAAAATAAAATGTAGAATAGATAGAAAAGATGCACGCACAACTGAATATCCGGTAGAACTAGAATCAGCGTGTGGGGGATTCTCGAATAGGTAGCCTCACGTCAGGGGATGAGATAATAGCTTAAAAAGGTTCAACCGTCATGACAGGAGGTGAGATAGCTAACACCAGTGGAAGAGCAGGGCATGAATCAAATGATGGTCCTCCGACTGAAGGCTCTGAATGATCAAACGATCCCGGGATAAAAGAATCTGCCATCTCAGCTATCTGAAAATCGCGTAGCTAGATAAGAATCTCAAATCTCATCACAAATCATACCAAAACCTATTGTATAGTCGCATTCAACCTCTCGACGTTCTATCTTTCTATTTCCTAATCCTAATCCTAACCCTCTATCCATTCCCGACAATCTAGGGTTGTTTCAGTGACTTAAAACATGTGGCTCTGATGCCAAACTGTAATGCCCTCCAAACCCGGGTCAGAAGTTTGGGGCTCACAACACACACACACAATATATAAACCTGTATATAAAATATTATATGCAGTGACCCTTCTTTTCACAACCATGGATCGCAACAGGTTCAAGTATAAAAACAAGCCACAACCTTATCTTTTATTACATAGTACCAAATCCCAACTAGTTCAACTTACAACTGATAATACTATCATTCTTACAATCTTGCATAACTCATCTACAATATAAAGCTCCTGCTAGCTCGATCCAACTTAACCTGGAATCCTAGCTTGCACACCGGACCGGGAATCCTCGTTACCAACAATTTCCTTTTCAACTGTTGAAAATATAAGAATATTTGCAAGAGTGAGCTAACTAGCTCAACAAGTCATAATAGTAATAACTGAGGTTAAACAATAACCAATTGAAATGATTCAGAAGAATCAAGTTTCTGAATAAACAATGATTAGAATTGGATATTTACTTTTCAATTTAAAAACCAAGGTTAGGCTAGTGATCAGTCACACACTAACCCCGAGCAAGGCTCCCAACTTTGCTCTATATACTGGATCCAAGGCACACATTGGCCTATTATGACCACGAATCTGGTCCGACCAAGAATCTGGCCCACATTTAAAAAACTATCCAATTCTAAAACAATTCAATATGATAACCAATATAATTCAATAAGCTGAATCATAAACAACATTTATCTTGAAGTATAGGGTGATTCACAATACCATGAAGGTATAACAAGGAATTCAAAAATATTGGCTTTCAATCAAGGAAAGAATCAGAAAGTAGAAGACCAAGGGTTCATGTTAGTCCCTTAACAATATAGCAAGAATTACAGAAGGGGGGTTGAATGGAATTCTTGAACCTTTTTCCCGAAATAAAAATGTTCAACTCGAATATAGATATAATGTTTTGATTAGCACAATGCGGAATAGAAACTTAATTGAATCAAAACATAAGTAATTAAAAACAAGAGTCTTTAAAAACTTTCTGGTGGATTTAAACAATTCCACCAGAGATATATATAATATAATGAGAGGACTCTGTGTGCAGGAATGCTCACAGCTGCTTACAAATTGAACTACTGAGAATACATGAAATGCTAATGATTCTGCTTACAAAGATTTTTCTGTTTTTGTGTTTCTCAGCTATCTCAGTTATTTTTCTGTTTGCTACTCTCTTGGTTTATATAATACCAAGATTAAAAAGTCAAAAAGACTGAACAAATATAAAAACTATCAGTCTTAAGCTTTGCTGCTTTTCGTCCTCTATTACCCAGTTAATGGGCTTCCACAGTGTGTTTGTATACATCTCGACGGCTGTGTGTCAGCTTTCACTATTCAACTGTTGTTTGAATTCTTCATATGATCATCCGTCAACTTTCAGAACATCCGTTGATGGTTTAATTGATCATCCGTCGACTGCTATATTAAACATCTGTTGATAGTCATTTGATCATCCATCGATGGCTTTGTTAATCATCCGTCGGTAGCTATTTTAGCACTTGACTCTATTTCACTTATGCGGAATTACAAGACATCATTTATGTACAATTAATCAACTTATTCTGCATATATAGTTAAAGTCAACATGACTTATATGCTACTACAGATTGTATACAAAGGTGCATACATAACTGTGCTACAAACTTATTATTACATAAGCTACTCACTCGATGGATAATAAGTTAATCATCCGTTGGGACTATAATGAGTTATCAGTCGGGACTATAATTCTTATCCGTCGAGTGCTACATAATTTCACTAAGTAAAATCTACTTAGATGTTTTGTTTATGAAATCATCAAGTACACAACATATGCACAACAATATCCCCCAATTTATATCTACTGGAATTGTAGCCATAAATTAAGAGATACTTGATGATAACAAAACATCCTGAACATACATCTTTAAAGATAAGTAGATAAACTGAAGGTGCTTCAATTAAACAAAATGTACAAGGTTTGGCTCACAGTCAATTCAAGATGCTCCTCTAGCCTGGGCAGATTTTTTTTTAGTTCCTTGAAGGTCTGGATCTTCTTCCAAGCTTTCTGTTATTTTCCTCAATTTGATTCTGGAGCTGCCTATGGAATTCCAGTTCATCAGATTCTGAGAGATCTAGCTTTTCTTGCATTTCCAAGAGAGTCTCATTGCTAGAGATACTCAGTTGGTCTTCTAATCTGAAGAATCTTCTCACACCCTTGTCATCCATGAATTCCATCAGCCAGTAGGGCCTTAGATGCACTCTTCTCCCTGTATATGGGATGATTAGTGTCTTTGGGAGTGGATCTTTAGCTCTAACACTCCTCAGCTCTTCAATCTTCTTCAATACTAGTCTTCTTACAGTTACATTAAACCCAAAGTTTTTCTTGAAGGATGAATAGACTTTAATCAGCACAGCTTGGCTTTCTTGAAGAATCCTGTAAAGTGGCCACTGAATCTCCCTTCCTCCTTTGTACTTGAACACTAACCTTTCAGGCAGGTTCCTGTATGCATCAATTCCCCTCACTTCATCCAGTTCATCCAGATAAAGATTTAGATCTGAAAATTCTTTGATGTCACACAAGTACAAGTAGTCTCCCCTGTTGACTTTGGGTTGAGCTTTAACTACTGACTTGGATTTGAGAGGTGACAGCTTCACTTTCTTGACTGCCCTTGACTTTGTCCTTTTTGGCTTGCTAGGGATTGGTAAGCTGAAGTCAGGAATTGGTATGTTATCCCACTCTATTGGCTCATCCTTTGGCACAATAGGTTCACCATGTATATTCCTGTAGGGATCCACCACCCTTATGTCTTCAAAAACCACAGAGGGCTTTGATGCTTGAGTTGTAGCTGGTGTGGATTCCTTAGGAAATTGATCTCCCAATTCCTTATCAACAACATCCAGTTTCCTTTTTGTTCTTCTAGCCAATTCTTTCTTCCTTGGGGATTTTTTCTGTTCTTCAATTTTCTTCTTTGATTCAGCAGCTTCAGATGTTTGAGAGGGAATTTGTTGAGAAGAGTTTACAGCCTGTAGCTTGGCCAAGATAGCAATCTATTCTTTCTTTTGTTTAGACTTCTTTGCATCTAGAGCAGCTTGCCTCTTTTCCTGCTTTAATCTGGCTTTTTCTTCTTTCTTTGCTTGAGCAAATTGTGGATGTCCAGCTACCACACAAATTTCCTTTCCATTTCTGAATATCTTAGCAATTCTCCTTTTTGAAGCTGAATCAGCTGGATCTTTATAGAAGATAATAGATCTTGACAGAAGCTTCTTTTCATCAGGCTTGGGTGTCTCATACACAGTGTCCATAGGGTTCTTCCAAGATGATTTTGGATAATTTTCCCTTGGTTTAAGAATTGTTTCATCCTCTGGAGACTTGATGCAGGAAGATTGTCCTTTTTCCAGATAGTTCATGCTCATCTCATTCACACTGATTGGCTTGACATGAGAGTGATGGATGGCTGACTTAACTGGCTCCTTGACTAGTTCAAACTTTTTCTGTATCTCCTCATCAATCTTATTCCAGTTGATCAAACTCAACTTTCCTTTTTCAGCAACTTTCAAATTTGCTGCTGCTGCTTTAATTAGATCTATACCATCTGCAACTGTTGACTTGGAGACAGTAATTGAAGGTACAATTACTTTGCTGATTTGTACTTAAAGTTTCTCCCCCTTAGTTGGTCCTTTCTCCCCCTTACTTGATTCTCTCTCCCCCTTTTTGTTATCATCAAGTTGAGGAGTTAGGCCTTGTGCTTTAGCCAGTTGCATGAGAAGATTTGTTTGAGTCTGTTGATTTTGAAGAAGGATAGCCACTGAATTCTCAATAACTTGAACTCTGTCTTCCAGCTTGGCCAGCTTCTTTTCAGAATCTGATTCTCTCCTCAATCTTGGTAATAGATCTTGCATGGTACCATATGGAATTACTGAATCCAGCTTCTCAGAATTGTATGTCTTCAAGTCAGCTATATCTCTTTTTAGTTCATCCACACTCAGATTTTGTCTTAAGTGCTGGATCTTCATGAGATGTAGAGAGTCTAGGTGAGCTTGAAGAATGGCCTTGGTACCAGCATCTGAAGTTTCCTGAAGGGCTTTTTGAATAGCCATCACTTGTTTGACCAAAGATACACCAAATTGTCCTGGTGTAGATTCCTTTGTCCATGCCCATCTAGGTAAATTTGAAACAGAACTTGGGCCTTCATCTCCCCCTAAGTTCATGCTTCCATCCAAAGAAACAGAGTCATCATCATTAAAATTTACTCCAAATTCTTCAGATGGCTCACCAGCTTGAGAAGGCATCCTATTGACAGCAGCTTTATCTCTTTGAAGAGATTCTGAGGTGTGTACTAAATTCAAAGTCTGTTCTGCCTCCACATTGCCCTGAGCAGCCAACAATTGATCGGCTGACACAGGATGAGTAAAAGTGTCAGCATCCAAGGAAATGTTATCAATTTCATCTTTGTAATGTTGCTGAAATTGTCTTCCCTTTTCAGCATCATCCACAGTCATTGACTCACTAGCAATGGCTGGATCCACTCTTATTTCTCCTGTACCTGCCTTTCTCTCATAATCTCTCTTTTGTTGCATCAGGGTCTCACCCTGGCTCCCCACCCTCATACCCTCACCTTCACCTACTACGGTGGAACTCCTCTCACTCACTTTTGCCAATCCTGAATAAATGGATTACTGAGATTCACTCTTTTCCTCTCCTTTTGCTTGGGAGCAACCCAGCCTCTCACTTAATGCACTCTCCTCTCTCAGTCCTAAGAGTGACTGTATTACCACTAAATCTTCTGCACTAGAAATAATTGAAGTTTGAAGTTGTGCAGAGACACTCAACGGATAAGCGATATCCATTGGGTGAGTGGTAAAGCTATCCAACGGATAACTACTGTTAAGCTTATCCGTCGGGATACAATCACTACTCGACGGATGAGCAATATCCATCGAGAGAGTAGAAATGAATGAGGTGGGAAGAGAAACTATTGTTGACTCTGTGTTGATTGAAGTTATTTGAGGCACAGATGTCACAATAGTATCTGAAAGAATTGGCAAGTGAGCCAACAAATCATCTAAAAGATGATGCTCACTTGCACTAGATTTTGGCTTCCCCAACAGAGTTAAAGAAGGGGAATCAGGAATTGAAGTGTTTATCATATCCACTTCCAGAGAGTTTGTTGGTGAGTATGGTGTTTCAGAGGTTTCTATTATAAGAGATTTTGGCTGTGACTCCACATTTATTGGAGCCACATCAAACTGAATTTGAGAAAGTGCAGGGACTGTGTCTTTAGCACCAGTTTGCACAGTGTGTGTGCCATGTGCATCCCCAATGGTTTTGGATTTCTTCTTTCTTGTGTAAGTTTGGGGTGAGCTTGTGTCCCTAACCCTTTTGGCCTGTGCTCTTGGCTGAGAGCTTTGTTCAATAGCCACATCCTTTTGGGAGGATGTAGCTAAAAGTGAGTTTTTGTCCTTTTTAAGCACTGCAGTTTGTTGGGAAACTGCAGTGTGGCTAGGCTGGGATTCACTCAACTCTCCAACCTTATCCTTGGGGTTTCTTTGATGTTCACCCCTTCCCTCACCTAACTGACCCTCCTTCACACTCCCCTCTTTGGCTTTGGTAGATTTTTCAACTGGTACCTTTTGAGAGATACCAGAGGGGGTTTTCTTTGACTTGGATTTAGAAATTGCAGTTGTTTTGGCAGCTTTGATAGGCAACTGTTTGGTCATTGTCACAGTTGCCATAGCTACTCCTGAACTCAAAGAAATTAAGGAGATTGGAATAGTTGAAGGTATGGATGAACTTACCTCACTTACCTGAGGTGTCTGCATTACAGGAAAGTAGAACATTGGCACATCCCTATGATGGTTGGCTCTGTTCAAATCTGCAATGATTCTTCTCTCTTGAACCCAACAAGCCAATTTGTTGTTTGGGTTCTCAAGTACAATCTCTTGACAAAGATGGTTAGCCAATAGCATGAAAAATCTAGCATAATATACATTCTTTCCCCTTTTGGCTAAGTCACCTAGTTTAAAACCTAACTCATACAAGACAAGGTCACTGAAATTATAAAATTTATCTGTAACTAGCATGTATAGCATGTTAAGCATGGAAATGTTCACAGAATCAAAATTACTGATTTTTCCAGAGAAAACTTTAGTCACAACATCACACATGAAACTCCATTCCTTCCTAAGACCTAATCTTCTAATATCACTTAGCTTAGTAGTAGGAAGTGCATAATGCATGGAATTAAGCATATTGATAATATCAGTGTCATTGTGTGGTGAAGTTACATTATCATCAGGAATTTTGAAACAAGCTTTTATCACATCACTATTGATACTGAACTCATTACCTTTGATAGTTAGAGTGATGGTTTTGTCAGTAGAGTTGTAGATTGCAGTGGTCCACATCTCTTCAACAACTTCACAAAAAATTGTGGGTGATTCAAGCATGGCATAACTCAACTTGTAGTTCTTCACAAAGTCCATCATCTTGTGATAGTCTTCTGATTGCTGAATACCCTTATTGACCAAAGCAGTGAAGTTGTTCTTCTCATAAATGAACCCAGTTTGAGACATAATCTTTACTACAGGTGCCATTATTAGAAAATGAAAGCTTGAAGAGAAAGAGGATTTTTGCTTGAGAGAGAATGAAATAAAAGCAGTTGAATTTGAGAATGATAAAAGAAAATAATTGGAATGAAATAAGCTTTTATCCTATCTCAAAAACAACGGATGAAAATAATAAAGAAACGTAAATTGCCCAATAGAAATTGCCTAAAATAGCCATTTAAAAATAAACTGTAAAAATTCCACCCATTATCCGTCGTGTAATGCTTACAAACTATAAGTATACTCGATGGATAATGTTCAGGGAATTAACGGTTAAGATTTAGACAATTCGACGAATGAGAATAAACTGTTATCCGTCGAGTTTTAAAAGATTCCAGAAAAGTAATTGATTTTTATTTGCAAATAGTATATCGACGGATGACTCAACTCGATGGATAATGGTCATCCGTCGAGATGCAAATTTTGACTTAGCCAAAATTTCATCCATGACTAAAAATCAGCTAAATTTCTGGCTACATTTCAACTTGCAAAATAACTCAGATAAATTCAAGAGTAATTAAGCATACCTAACTCACTTACCAACCTTGAAAAGGTGGATTCATCTAGTGGCTTGGTAAAGATATCTGCAAGTTGCTTCTCACTTGGAACAAAATGTAACTCTACAGTACCATTCATTACATGTTCCCTTATGAAATGGTACTTGATGTCTATGTGCTTTGTCCTTGAATGTTGCACTGGATTTTCTGTGATGGCAATTGCACTTGTGTTATCACAGAAAATAGGAATCCTCTCAACTTGCAAACCATAGTCTAGCAATTGATTTTTCATCCATAAAATCTGTGCACAGCAACTGCCAGCAGCAATATATTCAGCTTCAGTTGTAGAAGTAGAAACTAAATTTTGCTTTTTACTGAACCAGGACACAAGCTTGTTTCCTAGAAATTGACAAGTTCCTGTTGTGCTCTTTCTGTCAATTCTGCAACCTACATAGTCTGCATCTGAATAACCAGATAGATCAAAACCAGAATCTCTAGGATACCAAATGCCAAGTTTTGGTGTTCCCTTGAGATATATGAAAATTCTCTTAATAGCTATCAAGTGAGACTCTCTAGGATCAGCCTGAAATCTAGCACATAAATATGTAGCAAACATTATATCTGGCCTACTAGCTGTTAAGTACAGAAGTGAGCCAACCATGCCCTATAGCTTGAAATACTCACAGACTTTTCAGTAGTGTTTAATTAAGCTTAGTACCAGTGGCCATGGGAGTTTTTGCAGATGTGCAATCCATTAGATCAAACTTCTTTAAAAGATCAAAAATATATTTAGTTTGACTAATGAATATTCCATCACTAACTTGCTTAACTTGTAAACCAAGAAAGTAAGTTAGTTCTCCCATCATACTCATTTCGTACTTACGTTGCATCAGTTTTGCAAACTTTTTACAAAGTTTCTCATCTGTAGAGCCAAAAATAATATCATCTACATAAATTTGAACAAGTATGCTAGAGCCATTAACATTTTTGAAAAATAAAGTTTTATCTACAGTACCTCTTGTGAAGTAATTTTCCAAAAGGAACTTTGATAAAGTGTCATACCAGGCTCTAGGTGCTTGCTTCAGTCCATAAAGTGCTTTTAGTAGATAATAGACATATTCTGGAAAATTTGGATCTTCAAAGCCAGGAGGTTGACTAACATACACTTCTTCCTCCAAATCTCCATTCAGAAAGGCACTTTTGACATCCATTTGATAGACCTTGAAATTGGCATGGGCTGCATAGGCTAAGAAGATTCTGATGGCTTCAAGTCTTGCAACAGGAGTAAATGTTTCATCAAAATCTATTCCTTCTTGCTGGCAATAGCCTTTAGCAACCAATCTGGCTTTGTTCCTTACTACTATGCCATTTTCATCCATCTTGTTTCTGAATACCCATTTGGTGTCTATTGGATTCTTTCCTTTAGGCTTGGGTACCAACTTCCATACTTTATTCCTTTTAAATTGGTTTAGCTCCCCTGCATAGCTAAAATCCAATCAGGATCTAACAAGGCTTCTTCTACCTTCTTTGGTTCTTCCTTTAACAGAAAGCTGCTGTATAGAAATTCTTCTTGAGTTGCTCTCCTGGTTTGAACTCTAGAAGAAACATCACCAATAATCAGTTCAAAGGGGTGATCTTTTGTCCATTTCCTTGGTTGAGGTAGATTAGCTCTAGATGAAGAGACCTCAATGTTGTCTTGATGTGTGATTGAGTTTTGATTGCTAGAAACTCCCCCTGAGTTTGAGGATCTTTGATTTGAGAAAGGGGTACTTTCTATGGGTGATCTACCTTGACTTTCTGCTCCTTTAGATAACCCGACGGATGGTGAATTTTGAGTACCGACGGATGAGGCAGGCTGTCTTCCGACGGATAACACAGATTACCTTCCGACGGATGAAGTATTATGTAACTCGACGGATGTTGAGTTTTGTGCTTCATTGGTGGTAGATTTGACTGCATTATCCTTAGAAACTGTTTCTTGATCACTCTCATCATCACTTTCATCACTGACCATCTCAACATTGTCGAATTTGAGGCTCTCATGGTAATCTCCATCTTTCAGTCCTTCAATTTTTTTATCATCAAACACAACATGTATAGATTCCACAACAATGTATGTTCTTAGATTGTAGACTCTATATGCTTGACCAACAGCATATCCAACAAAAATTCCTTCATCTGCTTTAGCATCAAACTTCCCATTTTGATCAGTTTGATTTCTCAGAATATAGCATTTACAGCCAAAGACATGAAGAAAGTTTAGAGTTAGCTTCTTGTTCTTGAACAATTGATAAGGAGTCATGCATCTTGCTTGATTAATCAGAGAGATGTTCTGAGTGTAGCATGCAGTGTTTACAGCTTCAGCCCAGAAATATGTTGGTAATTTTGATTCTTCAAGCATTGTCCTTGCAGCTTCAATAAGTGATCTGTTCTTCCTTTCCACTACTCCATTTTGTTATGGAATCCTTGCTGCTGAGAACTCATGTAAGATTCCATTTTCCTCACAAAATGCTCTCATGACATAGTTCTTGAACTCAGTTCCATTGTCACTCCTGATTCTTCTAACTTTGAAATCAGGATGATTGTTAACTTGCCTTATGTGATTGATGATGATTTCACTAGCCTCATCTTTAGACTTTAGGAAATATGTCCAAGAGAACTTTGAAAAATCATCTACAATTACTAGGCAAAATCTTTTCTTTGAAATTGACAATACATTGACTGGTCCAAATAGATCCATGTGAAGCAGTTGCAGAGGCTCTTCAATTGCTGAATCAAGTTTCTTCCTGAATGATGCTTTGATCTGCTTCCTGAAAGGAATATGTCCTAAGTCCAATCATGTATTAGGATTTAGGAATAACTTTTATGTAATCTGTTTTGATTTTATTGATATTAATAAAGACTTGTTTTGTTTTTATTACGGGCTTTATCTATTTAAGTGTTTAAATAAGATATACCATAGTTTAGAGTAAAGCTTTTTATGGATTATGATGAGATCATAATAGTGAGACCTAAAAAGATGATAACTCTAAACTTAAATAGTTCCTGGTCATAGGATTACTAACTGGTAATTAATAATCCGCAAAGATCGGTACATACTATGCTTGCTTCATTATGAAGGATGTCTGTTCTCATAGACATTTGTGTGGTGACACTATAGCTAGTATGTAGGTGCTTATTATAGAATAAGTTCACTGAACATGACTCGCCCAGCTGAACAACTGATGGAGTTCACTCACGTGTCAGCAGTTGTTCACATAGTGATAGTTGTACAAGTATCCTTAGACTTGAGGTCATCATAGTCATCTTGTGTACACTGAACTATGCTTTGGTTTAGTTCTTAGTCTCCAGGGACAATTATTAGGGCTCTTCTGGGTATAGGAATTTGTACACGAAGATAGTGTATGATCAATAAAGGATCTACCCCTTCCAGTGAAGGAAGCGAATGTTCAAGGCTGATCCACTTATGCTAGTTCAGGAATCTCTGGCCAGAGTAAATGAAATTAGAAAGGAGTTTCTAATATGCATAGAACTACGCATAGTAAATGGTAAGCAAAGTGATTGAATTAGATAGGCTTGACACGAGATCCATGCCTTGTATTTAATCGGGACATTGTAGGGTAGAAGGAGTTTATTGTACGGTAACTATTCACTGACAGGTTCTTGGTATTCTAAGCAGTGAATTCATATTATCCGGATAGTCGCGATATGTTGAGAAGCATCACTCACGATGTAGAATAAATGTGATTAATTAATTAATCATATTTAATAAATTAGAGAATTTATATAAATAATGATAAAATAGTTTTATTATTATTTATTTCTACTACCGGCTTAATATTGAACCTACAGGGTCACACCATAAAAAGAGAATGATTTATTGGTGGAGGAATTAATTAATAATGGCTAATAATTATTTATTTATGAAATAAATAATTAATTGGAAAATTTAATAATTGATTAAATGAGATTTAATTGATTATAATTTAATTAAGAAAAGTTCTTAATATTATTAATTAAAGGATTTAATTTTTGGAAATTAAATCAAGAGAGAGAATTATTTCTAAAGTGTTTAGAAAAAGGATTAATAATTAAAAGGTGTTTTAATTATTAATGAGAATAATAAATGGGAAAATAATAATAATATTTATGGGAAAATTTCAGCTGAAAATTTTGCCTATAAATACACTATTATAGACCCTATTTTATTCTAACCCACATCGAACCCGAAAACCCAAAAAGTTTGGAAAACCCAATTTTCTCCACCTTCTTCCTCCTCATTAGCATCGTTTTCTTGGTGGATACCGGTGGAGTGCTTCACACTTGAGGAGCAACTGCTAAGGATCTCTGATCGTTGTCTCCGAATTATTTTAAAAGGTTAGATTCGATCCCTCGAATTTTTATTCACGATTTATATGCTTTTATTTGGATTTTGTATGTGTAAAAGTGTTTTGCCATGCCCCCGCTGCGTTAAAAATCCAACACTTCCCTTTTTGGCAGGCATCACACAGTCCATCCTTTGTAAACTCCACTAGAGGAATGCCTCTTACTAGTTCTTTCTTTACCAGCTCATTCATGGTCTTGAAGTTTAAATGGGATAGCTTCTTGTGCCATAGCCAACTTTCATCTTGACTTGCTTTACTGAGAAAACAAGTTACAGATTCTGCTTTAGTTGAGTTGAAGTCAGCTAGGTACACATTTCCTCTTCTCACACCAGTGAGAACCACTTTGTTATTTTTATTATTAGTCACAACACAGGCTTCTTTGTTGAAGGTTACTGAGTTGCCTTTATCACAAAGCTGGCTGATACTCAACAGATTGTGTTTGAGACCATCCACTAAGGCAACCTCTTCAATGACGACATTGTCCTTTGAAATCAAGCCATATCCCACAGTATAACCTTTGTTGTCATCTCCAAAAGTAATACTTGGGCCAGCTCTCTCCTTAAACTCTGTGAGCAGGGTAGAATCACCAGTCATGTGTCTTGAACAACCACTATCCAAGTACCAAAGATTCCTTCTATTTCCCTGCACACATCAAAATCAAATCAAGTTGATTTTGGTACCCAAGTTTCCTTGGGTCCTGCCTTGTTAGCTTTCTTCTTCTGTTTCTTAGGTATTAACTCATTTGACTTAGGAATTTCAGATTCTTCCTTAGTCATTTGGGTTGGCCCTTTGAAACCATTTAATGCAACAGAATTATCATGCATATTATGGCTAACAGGAAATGACATGCTTGGTGCAAACATGTTATTCCAGTAAGGCATGCTAATTGGCATTTGAGGTATATTGTATGCAGCATAATATGGATTAGGTGCAAATGGCATATTACCAAACTGTGCATTCATACTCTGTGTAGGTATAGCATTAACACGCATGGGAGACATGGCATTTATGTTGGGAAATTGAGACTGAACAGACATGGGAGTAGGCATGGCAGATTTGTAATTAACAGACAAATGATTTACACTACCACACTTGACACAGATTTTTCTAGGAGCATATTTATCAGGTGTGTAGTTATTGTGTTTGTTAATCCCTACTTTACCATTCCTATTATTTTTCCTTTTAGTCTCTGTTTTTACCTCAATTTTCTCAAGTCTGTCACTTAACTGTTTGACAGTCATGTGACCAACATTAGCCTTTTTCCCTTTCTTAGCTTGACTTGACTCTCCTGAAACAAAGTTCTTGGAAACAGACCCATACTTTTCATTTAGCTTGATTAATTTGGCTTTGCTAATGGGTTTGCTTACAGCCGACGGATGAGGATTTTCATCATTCGACGGATAACACTTTTTATTATCCGACGGATAGTCCTCATCATCCGTCGAGTCTACATCTGTCAACAACCCATCTACCAAAATAGGTTCTAGTTTCTCTTTATTCTTCTTCAAGGCTTCATCACAAAAAGACTCAATTCTTTGAACTTTGGTGATTTGAGCATGAACATCCCTGGATGTTTTCCATGTTTTAATCACCTCTTGTTCACGCTCGAGCTGCTTCTACAAAATTTCTTCCTTTTTCAAGGACTCGGTTAATTCCTCCTTGGAAATCTTACACTCAATTTTTAGTTTCTCAGACTCAACAAACTGAGACTCAAGCACATTATTCCTCTCACTTAAAAACAAGTTATTTTCTTTAATTTTAGCATTTTCTTTAGTGAGAGACTTAAGTGTAACACGCAAATGATACAATTCTGTAGACATGTCATTTATGGCATCATTACACTCAGCTTTAGATAAATGTGCAAGGTTTGTAGTGATTACCTGATTGCTTGAGGAACTTGTCTCTGTTTCATCAGACTTGGCCATTAGGGCTAGATTGACATAGCTGACATCTTCATCTTCATTCACACCATCTGCTGCCCAGTCATTCTCTTGTGTAATAAAAGCCCTTTCCTTTTGTTTGAGTAGATCAAAGTATTTTTTCTTATAATCCACAGACTCAAACCTTTTCTTACTGGAATCTGACTTTCTACACTCATTTGCAAAATGTCCTGCCAAGCCACATTTGAAACATTTAAATTTTGACTTATCCACCATGTTTCTATTTGGCTTGGCTGCTCCAAAGTTCTTCTTGAACTTGAGCTTGGAAAATCTCCTTGAGAGAAATGCTAGGTGCTCATCAATGTCCTCCATGTCATCTTGGCTCAATGATTCTTCACTTTCTGCAGCTAGCCCCTTACCCTTATTCTCACAGACCTTTGAAGTTGATTCTACAGCTTCCATCTCCATTTCCTTCTCCTTTTCCAGATCATCAACTAGTGCAATGGATCCTCCTTTCTTCTTTTCTCTCTCCATTCTTTCATCCTGCTCTATCTCAAGCTCATAGGTCTTCAGAATGCCATACAGTCTTTCCAAAGTAAACTCCTTATAATCTTGTGAGTTTCTTAATGAGACTGTCATTGGTTTCCATTCCTTTGGAAGAGATCTGAGAAATTTCAGATTGGAGTCTTTAGTCAGATAGACTCTTCCACGCAACTTAAGAATATTTAGTAGTTTTTGGAATCTACTAAAAATGTGAGTGAGTGACTCACTTTCTTCATTGTGAAAATGCTCATATTGCTGAATCAGGAGCTGCATTTTATTTTCTCTTACTTGCTCAGTCCCATCACAAATTATCTGTATTGTGTCCCAAACTTCCTTGGCAGTTTTGCAGTTGATGATGTTATCAAACATGTCTGCATCAACACCATTGAACAGAATGTTCATGACCTTTTTATCTTTCCTGACTTGTTCAATGTCAGGATCAGACCATTCATGCCTTGGCTTTGGAACAGATGGCTCATTTCCTGTTGCAGCTCTCATTGGAACATGAGGGCCTCTTTCTATGCAGTCCACATAGGCCTTATCTTGAGAAAGCATATGAAGATGCATCTTTACCTTCCAATGATGGTAATTATCTTTATCAAGAAAAGGAATCTTGACTCCAACATCTTTCTTGTTCATCTTGCTGAATTGTTTTGATCTTTAAACTCTTTGAAGATTAAGAGCTTGGTCTGATACCAATTGTTAGTCCCTTAACAATATAGCAAGAATTACAGAAGGGGGGTTGAATGGAATTCTTGAACCTTTTTCTCGAAATAAAAATGTTTAACTCGAATATAAATATAATGTTTTGATTAGCACAATGCGGAATAGAAACTTAATTGAATCAAAACATAAGTAATTAAAAACAAGAGTCTTTAAAAACTTTCTGGTGAATTTAAACAATTCCACCAGAGATATATATAATATATCGAGAGGACTCTGTGTGCAGGAATGCTCATAGCTGCTTACAAATTGAACTACTGAGAATACAGGAAATGCTAATGATTCTGCTTACAAAGATTTCTCTGTTATTGTGTTTCTCAGCTATCTCATTTATTTTTCTGTTTGCTACTCTCTTGGTTTATATAATACCAAGATTACAAAGTCAAAAAGACTGAACAAATATAAAAACTATCAGTCTTAAGCTTTGCTGCTTTTCGTCCTCTATTACCTAGTTAATGGGCTTCCACAGTGTGTTTGTATACATCTCGATGAATGTGTGTCAGCTTTCACTGTTTAACTGCTGTTTGAATTCTTCATATGATCATCCGTCGACTTTCAGAACATCCGTTGATGGTTTAATTGATCATCCGTCGACTTCTATATTAAACATCCGTTAATAGTCATTTGATCATCCGTCGATGGCTTTGTTAATCATCCGTCGGTATCTATTTTGGCACTTGACTCTATTTCACTTATGCAGAATTACAAGACATCATTTATGTACAATTAATCAACCTATTCTGCATATCTAGTTAAAGTCAACATGACTTATATGCTACTACAGATTCTATACAAAGGTGCAGACATAACTGTGCTACAAACTTATTATTACATAAGCTACTCACTCGATGGATAATAAGTTAATCATCCGTCGGGACTATAATGAGTTATCAGTCGGGACTATAATTCTTATCCGTCGAGTGCTACATAATTTCACTAAGTAAAATCTACTTAGATGTTTTGTTTATGAAATTATCAAGTACACAACATATGCATAACAGTTCATGGGTTACAAGGATTGGTCTTCTGTTAAACAATGAATAAGGGTTGGTATGTCAAGCAATTCAATACCAGAAATCAGTATGTGGTAGATATATATTTATGGAGTAGTATTGTATGTGTTTGGCTCGTATCTGAGAATTCAATAATCAATGGTTTATCAGGAATAAGGCTTATGGCTCAAGATCAATAAAAATCAGGGTTCAAGGTTAAATATTTTAAAGCGCTTGTAATATAAAATAAGAGTTAATTTGAATAATAGCGACATGTTATGAGATAGTTCGAAAATAATTACAATATATCTTGAAGAAGGTTCAGAAGTACTTGCCTTATCACGGATGATTACCAACTTCACTTGCATTCATTTATCGTTTCTACTCAACAACCACTTATCTTCTTTTTATATGCCTTGCTTCTATTCACCGATCACTTGCTTTCTTTTTCTACGCTTCAGTTCTATTTACTGATCACTGGCTTTTGGTTTCTATTCCTCGATTACTATGCTAGGCATCACAAGTATCTATCAATACTCAATCTCATATTATTCTAATCGTCACATAGACGTCATAAGCTTTTATCTACCCTTCGTTTTACCCAAATCCGATTTACGGATTGAAAGTTACAACAAAAACCGTCAAACAATAACCACATAGGCATATAACACATCAATCAGATAGCACGTAGCACATAGAACGCAAGATATTCCCTCAAAATAATTTTTCAAAGATAATTCGGGGTTAAAATGACCTTCCATGTATTTAATACGTATTTTTGAACATTTTTCGGAATTTAAACGGGACTTCGAATCATTTTAAAATTAAATAACAGGGTTTGAATTCCCGAATCTGGATTTAAAATAATTTTATAATAATTATCGAGCCTTGAAAATAATTTTAAATAATATTTTAAAACTCGAAACTATTTTTCAGAATTTTTAAATCAATTTTAAATAATTAAATCCAATTAAATTATTAATTAAAATCAATTAATAAATAATTAAACTAATTAATCAATTAATATTTAAATTAATTGACTAATTAATTAATTAATTATTAACTAAAATTAATTAAATAAATAATTTAGATTTATTTTTGAATTAAAAAACAATTTTTGGAATTAAAATAACCATTTTTGGAATTTTTGGAAATTAAAAACAATTTTCTGAAAATAATATAAAAAGAAAATACAATTTTTGTAATTATATAAACAGAAATCTGATTTTTTGGAATTTTTATAAATAGAAATCTGAATTTCATAAGTTTTTAAAAACACAGGGACCAATTTATAAAGTTTTACAAACTAGGAGGGTAGAATGGTAATTCTACCATCTCCCTCCTCCTTCTTCCACCTCTAGCGGCCGGCGGCCATGGCCGCCGCTCGGAGCTTTTCCGGCCACCACCAAAATAACCTAGAAACGCGTGAAATTAACAGAGAATAAACTACACGCTTCCAGGAACATGATTATGCCATTAGTTTGATCAAACAATCAACGAGTAAGCCGGAAATTCAACCCGAAAGTTACGCCTCCGTTAGCATCAATTTTCCGATCATCCCCTTCCCTTTAGCGTTTGTTTATTACGAATATACCAATCTCGACTTGTCTTCCCACGATCTACAACTTGGTGCAAACAATTTCAACCAATAACCCTTGAATCATAAACGCCTAAATTCCAATTAAGAATATTCACAGCTATAAACCCTAGTTCTTCAATTCGAGAATCAAACATTAATTTAAACATGTTATTGAACTCCAAATCATTCATATAATATACCAAAATGACCAGGAAAAAAAGATCTACATGATTATGCCATCAAATCACACAAACAACATCACGAACAAAAATTCCTATTTTAATTCTTAATTAATTCGAATTAAAATAAATAAATAAGAAGAAAACCTTGATTTCTGCACTTGAATAGATGGTGGAGATGGATAGAGTTTTTCGAGAGCTTCGATTCGGTATATAGCACGCTAGATTTCGAGTTCGGTAATGCCTTCGTTTTCAGGTTTGATTATCAAGAACGCGACATGAATTTGACATTTTCTCTGTATTTTACGAGATTTACTGACTGATTATGATTATACGAATAAAATGAAATAAAAAAGGGCTATATATATTTATGGAATATTGGTTCGTGTTGGAACGTTTTGGATCGATAAATTAGTTACTTAGCCGCTAAGTTACTGCAAAAATGATCCGATTTGATACCCGTATTGGATAATTATCCAAACCGGGCTTCTTATAAAACACTTTATACGAAAATAATGTAATAATATCCCGTCTCTCGAGAATACGGGTTTTGTTGATTCACTGAAATGATTATCGTATCGGTAATCTTGCGCCGGACCGCGCACGGGTCAAACCGTAATCCGAATCGAAAAAGTCAAAACACGGAAAATGTCCGGAATTACCAGATTTGGTTAGGAAGGAGTTTTCGGAAGAGTTTCGGGTTGTAAAAACGTAAAAACGGTCGAAGTCGGACGATTCCCGGCTTTATAAAATAATTTTGTAATTATTCAGAAAATTTTAATAATTTCATAAATCAATATAAAATCATATAACAGTCCAAAAATTACCAAAAAAATACCATAATTATCTATATTTTGTTCTGGTCATAATAAAATTAACATACTTATACTTTATCACATATAAGCATCCACATATCCACACCAATCATCAGATAATTCACCAAAAAATCACATAATAATCATATAAACATTATTTATTGATAAAAATAATTACACGCGATATCCCGGATATTACATATACTGCATTAACTTAGCAAACCTCTCACAGAGTTTCTCATTTGTAGAGCCAAAAATGATAACATCAACATATATCTGAACTAATAACAAGTCATTACCATAATACTTATAAAGTAATATTTTATCAATGGTACCTCTTTTGAAACCACTATCCAATAAAAATTGTGCAAGTGTTTCATACAAGGCTCTTGGAGCTTGCTTTAGTCCATGTAGTGCTTTATTCACTCCGTAGACATGATTAAGATATTTTAAATCAATGAATCAAGGAGGTTGTTCAGCATAAACTTTCTCTGCAAGTTCACTATTAAGAAATGCACTCTTCATATTTGTGTTGTTACCACAGACAAATGTTTCATCGGAGCTTAGTGCGATATCAGGATTTGCAATATCAGTATTTGAGAGTATATCAGGATTTAACTGTTCAATATATGGTACTTCATTTTCATATCTCAATTGTTCACGATAATCTACATCTTCTAGACCTGTAATCTTCTTGTCATCAAAAGATACATGAATAGATTCCATGATCACTCTTGTTCTCATATTATAAACTCTGAAGGCCTTTGTTGACAGTTGATATCCAACAAAATGTCTGCATCAGCTTTTAAGTCAAACTTGACAAGCTGTTGAGGATGAGTTTTGAGAATAAAACATTTGCAGCAAAAAATGTGAAAGCATTTCAAATTTGGATTTTTTCCTTTTACCATCTCAAATGGTGTCTTTTCATGCTTTTTAATTAGAGTTGGATTCTGTGTGAAGTATGCAATTTGCACAGCCTCAGCCCAAAAGTAGGTTGACAATTTTGCTTCCTCGAGTATGGTTCTTGCAGCTTTTATAAGAGTTTTGTTCTTTCTTTCAATAACTCCATTTTGTTGTGGAGTTCCAGGGGCAGAAAATTCTTGTTTGATCCCCTTGTATTTACAGAATTCTTCCATAGTGTTGTTATTGAATTCAGTTACATTGTCACTTCTAATAATCTTCACTTTGTGTGTTCATCCTTTTTCCAGTTACATCATATGATCAAGAACAATAGATAGAGTGTCATCTTTTATATGTAAAAAGTATACCTTTGTGTATTTGTCGTACTCATCAACAATGATAAGTGCATATCTCTTCTTGGCTATTGACATTACATTTACTGGACCAAAAAGATCAATATATAAAAAGTTAAATGGTTTAAGAATTGAGGATTCAGCCTTACTCTTGAAAGATGATTTCCTTAGTTTGGCCTTCTGGAATCAATCACAAACACTATCAGGAGTAAAAACTGTATTGGGAAATCCTCTTACAAGATCTTTCTTCACAAGTTCATTGATATTATTGAGGTTTAAGTGAGAAAGTCTTCTATGCCAATTTTTGTTGTCTTTCACAGTTGCTCTACTTAATAGACATATTGCAGAGCCATCGGTATATGTGGAAACCCTGGCTTCATATAAGTTACCATATCTGTTGTGACGGCCTCAACCCCGGGGTCAGCAGTTGACGTCACCAACATAATTACCAGAAATATAAACAAAAGAATTATTATTAATATATGCTAACTTGACCCCAAACCAAGATCCGATCAAAGTTCAAGTATGATTTAGGTTCACAATATTACAAACCATTTATTCAACATCTAACACACTCTAACTTTATTCAGCAACCCATCAGACCGCATGTGGCCTGACAAACACTACCTCTGAGGAGCCGGGTCCTGAAGGGGCGGGAACACGGGTCTGACTGACTGGTCTTCTAGGCATCTGCGATATGTATACATAACAGGTTGCAAGGGTGAGCATAATCACTCAACAGCACCAACATATGAATAACAGGATAAAAACAGTAACGTAAAATGATAGGAACAGAGCTATAATCATGTTAACAACATTATATAAGGAAAAACTGAGATAACTGGATATTACTGTCTAGCATGCTTTTGATAAAACAACGTAGTAGTGTGCCGTGTAAGTACCAGAGTCCAATTTTAGCATGCTATTCACATTTATAAAATCACTGTATCAATCACTTATTTCCTTATGGAAATCATAAATCCAAATCAGATATGTAACGGATATATGAAGACAGCTGATCAGGCTATCAACACCAGACGGCTCTAACTGCCATCCCATTTACCTGTTCCGGAACTCAGAGACTAGCTAGGTCTCTGACCTGCTGGACTAATCGGTTATATAATGCGCGCAACCGAATTAGCCTCTTATGCCACCTTAATAGGCCTACTCTAGCCCCTATGTATCCCATATCTGATCGTTTTATCCAGTTTCCAAAACACTTGTACCTATCTCATTTTCGAAATCATTTATTTTACCAGCACACATTTAAAATCCAGTTCGCAAATCATTTCATTTGAGATAGGTACCTTTCGATGTTACTTTTCCCCAAAACAATTTGAAAACAGTGATTTATAACTACAGGGGATACATAACTTAAAACATTTCAGTTCCATTACGAGAATAAAAAAATTAGCTATTCATATGTACTGAACCATAAAAGAATGGTCAGAGGTACTTGCCTTGCAACGCTTTACAAATCCTAAGTAGCTTTCACGCTGACTTCGGTCCTGGTGAAACTCGACTGGGATCTATAAATACAGAGTACCCTAATCAGTTATACTGACATGCTTGATATCCACATATCCTAATAACCCAATCCGATAACCCGAATCGTATAGTTATTATACACATAATCACATAATCACGTAATCCAAACACAAATAGGGGTAACACGTGTAGCACGTTTTAAAACAAATTTTTAGAAAATTTTTGGCTGCAACTCTTTTGTTTATAAGCCTACCCGTCGATTACGATCGACATCAACAATCACAACAATTCACAATCACGTCACAATATCAATTCCACAATCTCATAATTATTTCCATACAATTCCCAAAATACAATTTGTTTATAAAATTTAGGACTCTGAACAATGTCATTAACTTCCGCTCGTAACGAGTCATCGCGGTACGGCGGCAAAATTTTTGGGGCACTCGATTCCTCGAATTCCAACACGAAAATTTCACCGATACAAAATTAATTTATTTCGCATGATTTATTTAGTTCATAAAATTACTCAAGAAAATTCCCTGCAGAAGATAAATAAAAATATTAAAAAAATCAAGTCGAGCCACAAGCGCCACACGCGCAGCAACAGGAACAAGAAACAGGGTAGCCGCACAATAATCGGAAAAACAGTGTAGCAAACGGCGGCAAAAATGTCGGCCGCCACACACACAAACACAGGTAAGCACACACAGCACCACATCTACACACATATATGTATATATATATATATCAATTACTAGTAACAGAACCAAGCCAAACCGAAAAATCAGGTGGCGGCTTACCGGAAAATCGAGAACAGCGGCGACTGGAAGCAAGAAAAGGAAGAAAACCGAGGAAAGAAGGAGAGAAATGAGAGAGAAGGGCGAAACCAGAGAGAGACAAGGCTGTGATGCTCTGTGTGTGTTTGTGAATTAGCAGCAGTTAACACGTGTCCTGAAACATTTGATACGTGTTAACTTCTTATTATAAGTCGTTAACACGTATCCCTGATTACCCGGGGATCGAAATTTTATCCCGTATTCTTATTTTAACGGAACAAGATACAATTTAGACATATCGAAATAAATCCAAACTATTCTTAAAATATCAAAAATATCCCGAAGTAATTAAAGACATAATTCTCGAAATTTTAAAACAATTTTTTTAAGGTGCACTTTAAACCCTCTTTTTAACAATTAAAGAAAACAACGCGCGGGTGAAATTAATCCCGAAAATTTCCAAAATAATTTTAAAATTGTCAAAATATTATAAGCTTAATAAAATATAATTTTCGTGATTTTTAAAGAATTCTTGAATTAAATATGGATTTTACCAATAAATATAATCAGAAAATCATATAAGGATAAATAATTAGTGAGATATTAATTTCTCAATTTTATAAAGTCCTAAAAATAATTACTGAAATTATAAAATTATAAAACCAATTTTAGAAACAATCCAAATATTTATGGAATTAAAAATGTAATAAAATCACTTTTACAAGCGAAATAAAATCGTGCAACTCACTAATAAATCGCCCAATTCAATCCTCAGATCAATATATCACAAATAAATAAATAAAAATCAACAACTGCTGCCAAAAATCAATACACACATTTTATTTATATAGTTATACCTTTATTACACTTTTTAAATATTAAAAATAAAAGAAAATACACGAGTCGTTATATCCTTTCCCCCTTAAAAAGATTATGTCCCCAGAATCTGACTCAGCTAAACAAATGAGAATATTTATCAAGCATGTCTGATTCTAATTCCCAAGTAGACTCTTCTACTCGAGGATTTCTCCACAAGACTTTCACTATGGTGATCGACTTATTCCTAAGGACTCGCTCTTTACGGTCTAGGATTTGGATCGGTTGTTCCACATAGGACAAATCTGGCTGTAGCTCAATCGGTTCATATTCTATGACTTGATTCGAATCAGGGACATAGGGTTTGAACATAGATATGTGGAACACATTATGGATGTCCTGCCACTACGGTGGTAATGCTATCTCATAGACAACCTTTCCCACTTTCTTCATAATCTCAAATGGTCCTATAAATCTGGGATTAAGTTTTCCTTTCTAGCCAAATCGCCCTAGCCCTTTCCAAGGTGATACCTTTAGTAACACCAGAGCTCCTATCTCGAAGTTCATATCTTTCCTATGTAAATCTGCATTTTTTCTCTATCTATCTTGGGCTGCTTCCAACCTTTTCCGAATCAATACTATTGCATCTCTGGTTTGCTGAACCAACTCGGGACCTAACACTTTCTTCTCTCCTACTTCATCCCAATACAACGGTGATCTACACTTACATCCATAAAAAGCTTCGTAAGGCGGCATCTCAATACTGGCATGGTAACTATTATTATACGAGAACTCAATCAAAGGTAGGTGTTCATCCCAATTACCCTTAAAATCCAAAACACAGACTCTCAACATATCCTCTATGGTCTGAATCATTCTTTCACTTTGGCCGTCTGTATGAGGATGATAAGTGGTGCTCATATTCAACTTTGTTCCTAGGCACTCTTGGAATTTAGTCCAAAACCTGGAATTGAATCTCGGGTCTCGTTCTGACACTATAGACACAGGCACTCCATGTTTGGTAACTATCTCATCCAAGTATAACTTAACTAACTTTTCCAACGAATACCTTTCATTGATCGGAAGAAAATGCACTGACATGATCAATCTATCAATGATAACCCAAATAGCGTCGTGATTTGCTCTCGTCCTTGGCAATCCCACTACAAAATCCATAGCAATCTCTTCCCACTTCCATTGGGGAATTTCCAAAGGTTGTAATAATCCACTTGGTCGTTGATGCTCCACTTTCACTATTTGACATACGTGACACTTGCTAACCCAATTGGCAAGATCTTTCTTCATTCCTGGCCACCAAAAGTTTCTCTTCAAGTCTTGGTACATCTTAGTACTACCAGGGTGGATAGAAAACCTAGAGTTATTCACTTCGTGTAATACTTCATTCTTCAATTCCGTGACATCAGGAATCCAAACTCTGGATCGAAATCTATACAAACCTTGGCTATCCTTGTGAGTACACAACTCTTCTCACATTAAAGTATCCAACTCTTGTTCCATAACTTCTTCTTGACACCTTCTGATCTTTTCCATTAATGTCGGCTGGAAAGTAACTTCATATAGCTTCTCCTGACTCCCACTTGGTACTCGAACCTCAATCTCCATCCTTTCCAAGTCTCGTGCTAGTTCGTCCACAATCCGAACCATATTTAACTTTTCTTTTCTACTTAAGGCATCCGCCACCATATTGGCTTTATCAGGATGATAATTAATTGAACAATCATAGTCCTAATCAATTCCAACCACCTTCTCTGTCTCATGTTCAAATCCTTCTTCGTGAATATGTACTTCAGGCTCTTATGATCCATATAAATATCACATTTCTCTCCATACAAGTAATGACGCCATAACTTCAGAGCAAACATTATAGCCGCCAACTCAAGGTCATGAACTGGATATTTCTGCTCATGAGGCTTTAGTTGTCTGGAGGCATAGGCGATAACTTTGTCATGTTGCATTAATACACAACCCAATCCTTTCAAAGAAGTGTCGCTATAAATCATAAAGTTCCCCGTCTCATCTGGCAATGCTAATACTAGAGTTGTCACTAACCTCATTTTCAATTCCTGGAAACTTTCCTCATATTTTTCCATCTAAATGAACTTCTTATTCTTCCTGGTCAACTTGGTTAATGGGGATGCAATCTTCGAGAAATATTTCACAAATCTGCGATAATATCCAGCTAATCCAAGAAAACTTCTTATTTCCGTTGGAGTCTTCGGTTGCTCCCACCTGGATACGGCTCCAATCTTTGCTGGGTCTACTTTGATACCTTCCTTACTCACCACATGTCCAAAAAACTGTACCCCTGTCTTCCAAAACTCACACTTGGAGAACTTTGCATATAATTGCTTTTTAGTGATGTCATTTACGTGATCTTCTAGAGTCTTTGAATATATGAGGATGTCATCAATAAATACAATAACAAACTTATCCAAGTACTCCTTATAAACCCTATTCATTAGATCCATAAAAGTCGTTGGCACATTTGTCAATCCAAATGACATCACTAAAAACTCATAATGGCCATACCTTGTTTTGAATGCAGTTTTGGGGATATCTTTGGGCTTTATCTTCAATTGGTGGTAGCCAGATCTTAAGCCAATCTTTGAGAAATAACATGCCCCCTTAAGCTGATCAAACAAATCGTCGATGCGTGGTAAAGGATACTTGTTCTTTATTGTCAACTTGTTCAGCTCTCTGTAGTTAATGCACAATCTCATACTTCCATCTTTCTTCTTCACAAATAGCACTGGAGCACCCCACGGAGAAACACTGGGTCGAATGACTCCCTTATCCAATAGTTCCTGAAGTTGCTTAGCCAATTCTTTCATTTCTATTGGGGCCATCCTGTATGGAGCTTTGGAAACTGGTTCAGCTCCGGGTATCAAATCAACAGAGAACTCTATCTCTCGGTCAGGTGGTAATCCTGGTAACTCTTCTGGGAAAACGTCAGGGAACTCTCTCACTATGGGAATCTCATCCAAAGTAGGGGTCTCTTTCTTCGTATCCACTACATGAGCCAAATACGCCTCATATCCTTGCCGCAACAATCTCTTTGCTTGCATTACTAAAAGGAACTTTTTATCTTGCCTCTGTCCTTGATAGCTGATTCTTTTATTATCTGGGGTGTAGATAACAACTCTCTTTTTCTTACAGTCAATATTCGCCTTATATAGAGATAACCAATCCATGCCTAGAATAATATCAAAGTCTCCCAACTCGAAAGGTATTAGGTCAACATGGAACATATATCCTGAAATCTCTAAGGAGCATTTAGGACAAAATTGACTTACGGGCACTTTATCTTTATTAGCCACTTCTATGGTCAAAGGTTCCTCTAAGTCTTCCAATATTAATTGCATTTTATTCACACAATTCACAGATATAAAAGATTTGGATGTTCCCGAATCAAACAAAACGTTAACAGGTACGGAATTAAGAGAAAGCATACACGCAACCACATCGAAATCATGAGCTGGAGATTTCTTGGTCATCTTAAAGGTCCTAGATCTAGCAGTATTGGTTGCTGCTCTTTGGGACATACTCCTTCCAACATTACCTTAGGTCATCGACTTGCAATTCCTAGCTATATGTCCCACTTTGCCGCAACTAAAACAAGTTACTCCTTGAGTCTCAGACTTACACTCCGTGGAATAATGACCCTTATGGCCACACTTAAAATAGTTGATATTTTCTCGGCACTGACCACTGTGCTTCCTCCCACATATCTTACAATCAACCACTGGCTTAGTAACCCTTGTCAGGGTAGAGTTAACTGAAGTAGTACTGGGTCTAGCCTAGGGGAAATTCTGCCTCTTGAACTTCTTATTCTTATTCTTCCCAAACTAACGCTGGAACTTCCGACTTGTTATTCCTGATTCTGACCTAGAAGGTCCACTTTCTAACTTCCTTTTCTTCTCACCCCTCTCATTGGCAACCAACCTCTGATCACTTTCTATCACTAAGGAAGCATGGACTACCGAAGTATATGTTTTGAGTTGTAAGGCTACAACTCCACTCCTTATTTTTGGTTGAAACCTCTTCGGTCGTTGAGCTTCCGAACTCACATATTTCGGTGCTATATGGGCCAACTCCGTAAACTTTGCTTCATATTCCGTAACACTCCTATCTCCTTGTTTCAATTCAAAAATTCCATTTCCATCTGACTCTAGAGACAGTCCGGGAAATATTTCTCCAAAAATAACTCGGTGAATCTGGTTCATGGAACAGGACCTTTTCCTTCTAGGGCTCGCGTAGATTCCCACCAATAATTCAAATCATTCTTCAGAAATTAACTAGCATAATCCGTCTTTAAATCCTCACTCACCTTGGTGAGCGCAAAGGCCTTTTCCATCTCCTTTAACCATCTCCTGTCAACAACATAATCTACCTCTTCTTTAAACTCTGGGGGTTTCACTGCCTGGAAAGACTTAAAACAAACACCTTGATTTGTCCCCCTCATCTCATGCTGCTGCTGGATTTGCAGTTACTGTTGTTGGATTTGCTGCTATTGTTGCTGTATGAGCTGCTGTTGCTGTTGTTGTTGCTGCTGCTGCTGGAATTTTTATAGACTGCTGACGCAACAAGTTCATCAATTCACTCATGGAAGGATCCCCATCAGATCCGTTATTGGGTTGAGAGTTCCTCTTTAGTGGCATCTCATGAAACATAACAGTCATGTATAAGAAAATGGATTGCTCCAAGCAGTTTATATTTATGCATCAGGAGAGCGTTCCCACTAAGAAAATATCCTCATCCCCAGTTTAATTGGATCCATCCTGAGTGAATGATCATAATCTAAAAATGCCAGCAACAGAAGCAACAATAATAGTAACAACAATAATAGCAACGCACACATTTATATATATAAAACGGAATAATGAAATAAAGCAGCTACAATACAATAACCAACAGGAATCTAACTAGTACAACTGAAAACCAACTGAAAAGAAACCATCCAAATACACATCAAAACTGGCTGTCATAGCAGCCTCCGCCTACTACAAACTATCACAACATAATATACATATACAAGGAAAACAACTACAGAACTCCTGGAAGCCAACTCCGAGCTCTGTGTCTCTCTGCTGCGATCCTGGTCTAACCACTACCACTGCCACCGATGGAACCTAGCTCAAACCCTAACCAGTTCACTACGTCCTGATACTACACAGCCCTGAACTCTGAGCTAATGAAACGGTCAATGGATCTAGCCCTCTCAACAGCCATCTGGGTCAATGATCGCACACGGGCCACAGAAGGTACTGGAGGTCTCGAAGAGGAGGAACTGTGACCACAACCGGGAGGAAAATCCCTAACGGCAGACACAGACCTACATACCCAACGGGGACGAGTACCAGGTCCAGGGATGTCTCTCGGCACAAAGGAAGGAACTGGTGGAGGAGGCATCGGGGTCTCCTCAGCAACAACATCCAGAGTCCTCTCAGAATTTGAGCTATCCGGGTTAGAGGGATTTTCCCGAGATAGAGAACTCGAAATCACAATAGGCCACTGCTTACATAATAAATATATAGGGAAGACACAACCAGGTCAAGGCAATTCTATCAAAACATTTACTAGATGCAGGGTAATGTCGTTGGAAACCTCAACTGACTCTAAAGGTTTGCTCCTCTATATGAGTTGCTGACTCACACCTTAAGACTCACTTTAACACCTATTCGACACAATCCCTTACCTGGATCAGGGACTTGACCCTGTAGCTCTGATACCAACTGTGACGGCCTCAACCCCGGGGTTAGGAGTTGACGTCACCAACACAATTACCAGAAATATAAACAACAAAATTATTATTAATATATGCTAACTTGACCCCAAACCAAGATCCGATCCAGGTTCAAGTATGATTCAAGTTCACAATATTACAAACCATTTATTCAACATGTAACACACTCTAACTTTATTCAGTAACTCATCAGACCGCATGTGGACTGACAAACACTACCTCTGAGGAGCCGGGTCATGAAGGGGCGGGAACACGGGTCTGACTGACTGGTCTTCTAGGCATCTGCAACATGTATACATAACAGGTTGCAAGGGTGAGAATAATCGCTCGGCAGCACCAACATATGAATAACAGGATAAAAATAGTAATGTAAACAATGATAGGAACAGAGCTATAATCATGTTAACAACATTATATAAGGAAAAACTGAGATAACTGGATATCACTGTCTAGCATGCTTTTGATAAAATAACGTAGTAGTGTCTTGTGTAAGTACCAGAGTCCAATTTTAGCATGCTATCATATTTATAAAATCACTGTATCAACCACTTATTTCCTTACGGAAATTATAAATCCAAATCAGATACGTAATGGATATGTGAAGACAGCTGATCAGGCTATCAACACCAAATGGCTCTAACTGCCATCCCATTTACCTGTTCCGGAACTTAGAGACGAGCCAGGCCTCTGACCTGCTGCACTAATCGGTTATATAATACGCGCAACCGAATTAGCCTCTTATGCCACCTTAATAGGCCTACTCTGGCCCCTATGTATCCCATATCTGATCGTTTTATACAGTTTCCAAAACACTTGTACCTTTCTCACTTTCAAAATCATTTATTTTACCAGCACACACATAAAATCCAGTTCGCAAATCATTTTATTCGAGATAGGTACCTTTCGAAGTTACTCTTCCCCAAAACAATTTGAAAACGGTGATTTATAACTACAGGGGATACGTAACTTAAAATATTTTTGTTCCATTATGAGAATGGTCAGAGGTACTTGCCTTGCAACTCTTTACAAATCCTAAGTCGCTTTCACGCTAACTGCGGTCCTGGTGAAACTCGACTGGGATCTACAAATATAGAGTACCCTAATCAGTTATACTGACATGCTTGATATCCTCAAATCATAATAACCCAATCCAATAACCCGACTCGTATAGCTATTATACACATAATCACGTAATCATGCAATCCGAACACAAATTGGGGTAACACGTATAGCAAGTTTTAAAATAAATTTTTAGAAAATTTTTGGCAGCAACTCCTTTGTTTATAAGCCTACCCGTCAATTACGATCGATGTCAACAATCACAACAATTCACAATCACATCACAATATCAATTCCACAATCGCATAATTATTTCCATATAATTCCCAAAATACAATTTGCTTATAAAATTTAGGACTCAGAACAACGTCATCACCGTCCACCGTCCGCTCGTAACAAGTCATCGTGGTACGACGGTAAAATTTTCAGGGCACTCGATACCTCGAATTCCATCACGAAAATTTCACCGATACAAAATTAATTTATTCCGCACGATTTATTTATTTCATGATATTACTCAAGAAAATTCCCTGCAAAAAATAAATTAAAAAATTAAAAAAATCAAGTCGAGCCACACGTGCCACACGCGCAGCAATAGGAACAAGAAACAGGGCAGCCGAACAATAATCGGAAAAACAAGGCAGTAAACGGCGGCAAAAATGTTGGCCGCTACACACACAAACACAGGTAAGAACACACAACACCACATCTACACACATATATGTATATATAAATAAATTACTAGTAACAGAACCAAGACAAACCTGAAAATCAGGTGGCGGCTCACCAGAAAATCGAGAACAGCGGCGACTGGAAGTAAGAAAAGGAAGAAAACCGAGGAAAGAAGGAGAGAAATGAGAGAGAAGGGCGAAACCAGAGAGAGACAAGGTTGTGATGCTCTGTGTGTGTTTACGAGTTAGCGACAGTTAACACGTGTCCTGAAACATTGGATACGTGTTAACTTCTTATTATAAGTCGTTAACACGTATCCCTAATTACCCGGGGACCGAAATTTTATCCCGAATTCTTATTTTAACGGAACAAGATACAATTTAGACATATCGAAATAAATTCAAACTAGTGTTAAAATATCAAAAATATCCTGAAGTAATTAAAGACATAATTCTCAAAATTTCAAAACAATTTTTTAAGGTGCACTTTATACCCGTTTTTAACAATTAAACGAAACAACGCGTGGTTGAAATTAATCCCGAAAATTTCCAAAATAATTTTAAAATTCTCAAAATATTATAAACTTAATAAAATATAATTTTCGTGATTTTTGAAGACTTCTTGAATTAAATATGAATTTTACGAATAAACATAATCAGAAAATCATTTAAGGATAAATAATTAGTGAGATATTGATTTCTCAATTTTATAAAGTCCTAAAAATAATTATTGAAATTATTAAATTATAAAACCAATTTTAGAAATAATCCAAATATTTATGGAATTAAACTGTAATAAAATCACTTTTACAAGCGAAATAAAATCGTATAACTCACTAATAAATCGCCCAATTCAATCCTCATATCAATATATCATAAATAAATAAATAACAATCAACAACTGCTGCCAAAAATCAATACACACGTTTTATTTATTTATTTATACCTTTATTACACTTTTTAAATATTAAAAATAAAAGAAAATACATGAGTCGTTATATCTGTAACCAATCATTGCAATCTTGCCACTTGAATTACTGACAAAACTAAAATTTTCTCATCATAGAAATCCAAATGGTAACTGTGGTACAAGATATGCTTGTACTTTAACAAGACTAAGTCAAATTAACAACCCTAAGTAAGTTGTATTGTAATCTTAGTTTGCATTTTGTACTTGTAACATTTAAAGTCTGTAAAATGTCAAAAGAGCAGACTGGAGTCTTTTTCTTTAAACAGTATCAAGCCTAAGAATTCTATCTGGAAGAAGATCATGCCTCAGAAGAATTATGAAGAAGCTTGGGGTTGAATAAATCTGTTTTGGAAAAAATGTTCTAAGTCAAGATCTCTACAAGTCACAGATTTAGTATTTTAGAGAAGTCATTCGAGAACACCAAAATGACTTATAAAGAATTCAGGGAAGCTACTAGAGAACTCAGAGATATCGACAAGCGAAATTGAAGACATGAAGATTGGAGATATCGACAAGTCAATTCTTCACAATAGAACACAGAGTTATCGACAAGTCAACATTCATTAGAGAACTCTGAGTTATCGATAAGTCAAAATTGACTAGAGAACTCTGAGTTATCGACAAGTCAATAAGTCACTAGAGAACTCCGATATATCGATAAGTCAAAGTGAAGATATGAAGATTAGAGATCTCGACAAGCCAAATTCTCTTATAGAGAACTCAGAGACCTCTACAAGTCAAATCAACTATGGAGTATTAGAGATCTCGATAAGTCAATATACTTATCAAGATGTCAAGATCTCCATATGCTTAACTGGAGATCTCAAGGTAAAATCTCAAAGTACAAATTGCAGACCAGTTAAATATCCACGATTAACAATTAACAAACAATCCAACCAGTTGGATTGACAAGTCTACAAAAAGCAGCTTGAAAAGTGTGCAAGATCAAGGGTGTAGATTAACTAACAAAGGAAGATCAAAGTTAACATAGTATGCAAAGATATGCTATGTCAGAAATGGAAGATATACTTTTCCTAAAATAGAAATGATTAGTGATAGTTTACTAAAGCGAATAACATCTCTTATTATACACTGTGTAAACCATCAGTTAACTAAAATATAAAGTTAACACTGGTCCTTTGTTAGGATGTAACAATTAAGATCAGGAATTCTTGCATTCTCTCAAGATTAAAGCTAAGCTCTTTAACAACAAAGAGCCTAGAAATTTTATAGCAAAACATTCTTAATTTTAATATAAAATTAAGTGAGTTTTAAAAGATCTGTGTTATTCATAGCTGCATGTTTAATTTCTGTTATAACACATCTTACTACAAGATTTGATTTACTTTGTTCAAAACCAAAATAGTTCAAGAAAAGCATAAAAATACTAAAACACATCCCCCCCGTGTGTAATTCATTTCCTAACAGTAACCTCTGTCATAGATTTGACTCACACTCATCAGATTATGTTTGAGTCCTACAACTAGAGCTACATCTTCAATGATGACATTCTCAAGTTTGATATTGTCATACCCAAAATTTTTCCTAAGTTACCATCTCTATAAGAAACACTTAGGTCAACCTCATCCTTAAACTCTTAGCAGGGCTTTATTTTCAGTCATATGTCCTGAGCATCCACTGTCCAGGACTAGAGTATTTTTCATATTTCCTTCAATCAGATAAGCCATTAGTTAGAATTTTTAAGGACCCAGAATTGCTTGGATCCTTTGGCCTTATTAAGTTTTTTAAAATTTGCAGCAGAAGTCTTCATATCAGAGTTTATGTTAACATTCTTAATATTAGGAGATAAACATGCATAAATAATTATAAGTTTATTCAAAAAGAGTTTTAGTTCATAATAATCATAATAAAAATTGTGATACTCTTTACATGTGTAAATAGAATGCCATGTACTGCCACAATGAAAAAAGGATGTTGTGGTCTATATCTAACAAATCTATTCATAAACTCTGATTTAGGAGGAACCATATTTATTCCCTTATTCTTCCGGCAAGCAACAGCAAAATGATAAGTACTACCATAATTTAAACAAGCTTTTCTAGGTGCATTAGGAATAGGTTTATACTTGTTCTCCTTATTAACATGTACTTTACCATTTCTATTTTTCCTAGGTTATTTTTCTTTGTTCTTCATTTTAATCTTTTTCAACTTGTGTTTAAATTGCTTCGGAGTCATTAAACCAATATTTAGTGACTTAGTCTTAACCTGTTCACAAATATTAGTATTTAAACTTGACTTTGATGCTGATGTAGAACCTTTCCCATTTACCGATATGGGTTCATCAGTACTTAAGTTAAAGTTAATAGGTGTTCATTTAGACTTATTCTTTTTAGCTATTTTATCAGTATTTACTGATTTGCTATGCTCATATTCATTATTTGTAACATCTTCATTTCTAGATTTATCTGCATAACCTAATCTTGATCCCCAACAACCACTTTCAATTATTCCCTGAGTTAATTTTCCTGAACTAGTCCAACATTTAATTATCTCTCTTTATTTAGCTAATTCCTTTTCAAGATAAGCATGCTTTTCTAACAATTTATCTTTAACATAAACAACATTATCTCTATCTTTTAGAATTTCTTGCATGAAAATCAACTCAGCTTCTAGGTGATCATTTCTTATCTTTAAGTCAAAATTTTCAATTCCGATCCTAACATTTTTAAGAGTTTGATCGATATAGCTAACATGTAAATGTAACGCCCCCAAATCCGGGGTCAGGAATCCGGGTCGTCATGTAATCCTTCACTCATGTGTAACCTGTATTAATTCAATAATCCAATAGACCCCAATCTCACGCGCACACACACACAAGTTATAGCCTTAGAAATGATGTACACAATGTAATATTCTTTTATTACAACTCAAATATACTTTACAGGATCTTAAACAATTATTCGTAACCTCTACATGAAGTTATAATAATTACTACTAACATTTTATACCTATATGAATACTCTGGTCCACCTTAGACAAAGTTCTAAGGGATTCTGCCTACGATTTCAAGTGTTTAATCCCCACGCTGGCATACTAGTAATCTGTTGTGTTGTGACATTTGAAAGAAAGCAAGAGTGAGCAATAATGCTCATCCATAATAATCTACAGTATGAAAAGACTGTTAAAGAAATTATATTAATCCGTATAAGGATATGTATTTATTCAAGTAGTTTTCTTGGTGATACACACCTCTTTTCAAAACAATGTTTTTGATTGACTTATTAGTTTACAAATACCTTAATGATAAACCCAGCGCCTAGGCTTGGGTTACGGTATTGCATCTCAATTCCAATTGGAAGAATAGGACATTCACCGGAGCCACCATTTACGATGATCAGTCGTAAGACGGAAATTAATAACCTTTTATACTAGTAGGAGGATGACTTCTAAACTCCTTGTTATCACCCTGGTCGCATACGGGCTATGTGTCCCATTTTGGGTATACACACACTTCGCAGGTCCTTAGGTACACATAGTACCGTCTCCCATGGTAGTGGCAGTCTCCCCAATATACGAAGTACTGGATCTCTACCCCTCCCTTGTCCTTTAAGAAATCCTATCACATTCCAAGAACTCGTACTCCTCGAGTTCCCAAAGCGTTTAGCTTATTGATAGGCACAACTCATGTTGCTAGTATATATATGTACTTCCAAGAATTTTCGGAGGAAGTACTATGATAATGTGAGTTGACCATTTTCAACAAATAAATAAATAAGGGGTAGTTTCTTTTGAAACTATATTCAAAATATTAAAATACGTCGAAATAATATTTTCGACGATCCGAAATAATTAGAACGATTTTTTGAAACTCAGATAATATTTAAAATCAAGTCTTACTATTTTTTAAATCATATTACATCCTTTAATAAATATTTAATAATTAAATAATAATTATTAAATAATTAACCTCAAATAATTATATTTTAAAAGAATATTTGAAATAATATTCCTCAACTAATTTATGTTTAAATAATTAAAGTAATTTTAAATAGATATAAGTAATCGAGTTTGAAATAAATAATTGTTGGAGAATACTTCTCCTATTTAAAGTGAATATCTAAAATAATATTCATTGTTCGAGTGATTAAATATAGTTGAGCGAATACGATCTTTGAAAATCGTTGTATATAAATTTGAGGTATTTAATACTTTTCAAGTGGACATCGAGTCCCTTGGAATAAAATAAGTACAGACTTTCAATCGTCCAAATCATCTTCGGGATGATTCTCGGGTTTATACTTTATAAAAACTGAACGACTCTCGATATAACAACTTATACATCACGCTATACTATAGCGTTAATATTCTTAAATGAAACACCTCCGGAATACTCCCGGGTTTTCATCAAATTATGCTGACCGGTCCTTTGTCTAAAATATACTCCTCATATATACAACGCTACTCTCTAGCATTATCGATTGAAATTCGGTAATATTCATGTACCAAAATCATTAACATATCGTATGATATTATATATCACAATTCATAAAATGTCATAATACAACGTCATGTATATAGCATTTATTTGAAAACAAACACAACACAACAGTTTTAAAAGGTAGGGTTTGAAAACTTGCTTGGAGTCCAAGATCTGTTTTCCGACTTCCTCTCGTGCCGAGTTTTCTAATCAATAAATATCATAATCTTAATCAGTATTCCTAATCCCATCACCGACTTACATTTCTAATAAGTACAATACCTCAGGAAAGCTACTAGAGAACTCAGAGATATCGATACGCCAAATTGAAGACATGAAGATTGGAGATATTGACAAGTCAATTCTTCACTAGAGAACTCAGAGTTATCGACAAGTCAACATTCATTAGAGAACTCTGAGTTATCGATAAGTCAAATTTGACTAGAGAACTCTGAGTTATCGACAAGTCAATAAGTCACTAGAGAACTCATAGATATCGATAAGTCAAAGTGAAGATATGAAGATTAGAGATCTCGACAAGCCAAATTCTCTTGCAGAGAACTCAGAGACCTCTACAAGTCAAATTAACTATGGAGTATTAGAGATATCGATAAGTTAATATACTTATCAAGATGTCAAGATCTCTATATGCCTAACTGGAGATCTCGAGGTAAAATCTCAAAGTACAAATTACAGACTAGTTCAATATCCAAGATTAACAATTAACAAACAATCCAACCAGTTGGATTGACAAGTTTACAAAAAGCAGCTTGAATAGTGTGCAAGATCAAGGGTGGAGATTAACTGACAAAGGAAGATCAAAGTTAACACATTATGCAAAGATATGCTAAGCCAGAAATGGAAGATATACTTTTCAAATGATTAGTGACAGTTTAATAAAGCGAATAGCATCTCTTATTATACATTGTGTAAACCAGCAGTTAACTAAAATATAAAGTTAACACTGGTCCTTTGTTAGGATGTAACAATTAAGATCAGGAATTATTGCATTCTCTCAAGATTGAAGCTAAGCTCTTTAACAACAAAGAGCCTGGAAATTATGTAGCAAAACATTCTTAATTTTAATATAAAATTAAGTGAGTTTTGAAAGATCTGTGTTATTCATAGCTGCATGTTTAATTTCTATTATAATACATCTTACTACAAGATTTGATTTACTTTTTTCAAAACCAAAATAGTTCAAGAAAAGCATAAAAACACTAAAACACATTCACCCCTCTGTGTGTAATTCATTTCCTAACAAGTGGTATCAGAGCAAAATCTGAAAGTAAACAGATTCAAGATCTTGGAAGAATGAATACACAGACGATCAGTTGCATCAAAATTCCTACCTTTGAAAAAGCTAACTACACTCTTTGGAAAAAGAAAATGTTGTTGTTTATCAGGATGGCCAATCCATTCTATATTTTAGATTCTCAAAAATGGGCCCTTCATTCCTATGGTTATAGTTGAGGAATCTACAGATGGTGATATGGTCATTCCAGCTCACTATGCTCCAAAAGATTCTTCTAAGTACATTGAGCCGGAAAAAGAGAAAGTTTCCCTGGATAGTGGCTTGCAGCTGATTTTGATTGAGTCACTTGACAATGTAATGTTGTTAGGAATATGTTGTGAACTTGATGATAAGCTAAACAAAACACCTTAGTAGATTTAACTTAGTGTATTTTATAGCACTCGATGGATGATCTAATATAGTCCTAACGGATAAACTTTACAGTCCCGACGGATGACAGATTAACATCCATCGAGTGAGTAGCTTATGTAATAATAAGAACTGTAGCACATTTCTGCAAACAACATGTACTAGTCAAGTAGATTGCTTAGGGATTTGTAAGTCATGTTGACTACTAGATTGATATGCAGAATAGGATGATTAATTGTAAATATGAGATGTCTTGTAATTCTGTATAAGTGAAATGGAGTCAAGTGACAAGCAGACACCCGAAGGATGATCTACAAGACTCCCGACGGATGATCAACAAAGCTTCCCGGCGGATGACAAGCATAGACCCGACGGATGATCAAATTCAAATAACTATTGACAGTGACAATACAGTCACATGCGTTGGGTGTTTGCAAAAGGAATGTGGCATCCTGTTAAGCAGGAATTAGAGAACAAAGAAGCAATACCATTTCCATGCAATTGTGAAGATATTCAAAGATGTTGGAATAGAGTAGTGAAGCAGCATGGAGTTAGACTAGATAAGTTTTGCTTTATTATATTGTCTTATTGTCGTGTAAACTTGGTGATATATAAACCAAGTGTAGCTAGTAGAACATTCAACAAAGCAAGCACATTTTAAAGAGAGATAGAAAAAGCTGTACTTGTCAAGAATTTCTCTATAGTTTGTTTGTTCTACTTGTAAAGCAGCTGTGAGCCATTTTAAGGTACATAAAGTTTTCAAACTGATATATATATATATAATACATTCAAATCCACCAGAAAGTTTTAAAGCCTGTGTTTTATTACTCAGTATTTTGATTTCAATTATATTTCAATTCCGCACCTTAGCAAATCAAACACTGCTATAGTATTAAGTAAGAACTGTTTTAAAATCTGAAAAAAAGCCAGAATTACATTCAACCCCCTTCTGTAATTCTTATTGTATTGTTAGGGAATAACAATTGGTATCAGAGCAAGCTCTTGAAGTACAAAGAGTGTAAAGATCACAACAAACATCAAGATGAACAAGAAGGATGTTGGAGTCAAAATTCCATTTATGGACAAAGATAATTATCACCACTGGAAGGTGAAGATGCACCTACATCGTCTTTCCCAAGATGAGGCTTATATGGATTGCATAGAGAGAGGTCATCATGTACCAATGAGAGCCGCAACTGGCAATGAACCATCTGTTCCCAAACCTAGGCATGAATGGTTAGACCCTGATATTGAGCAAGTCAGGAAAGATAAGAAGGCCATGAATATATTGTTCAATGGACTTGATGGTGATATATTTGATAACATCATTAACTGTAAAACAGCCAAAGAGATTTGGGACACAATCCAGATTATTTGTGATGGTACTGAGCAAGTAAGGGAGAACAAGATGCAGCTACTGATTCAGCAATATGAGCATTTCCACTGTGAAAAAAGTGAGTCTCTCACTAATATTTTTAGTAGATTTCAAAAGCTATTAAATGCTTTGAAGTTACATGGAAGAGTCTATCAAATAAAAGACTCTAACATCAAGTTCCTTAGATCTCTTCCAAAAGAGTGGAAGCCAATGATAGTCTCATTGAGAAATTCTCAGGATTACAAGGAGTTCACCTTGGAGAGACTGTATGGCATCCTAAAAACTTGTGAGCTTGAAATAGAGCAAGATGAGAGGATGGAGAAAGGAAGGAAGAAAGGAGGGTCAATAGCACTGGTTTCTGAGTTAGAGAAGGAGAAAGAGATGAAGATATAAGCTGTTGAGTCTACATCAAAGGTCTGTGAAAGCAAGGGTAAAGGGCTGGTAGCTAAAAATGAAGATCACTTGAGCCAAGATGATATGGATGATATTGATGAACATCTAGCAATTCTATCCAGAAGATTTGACAAGCTCAAATTCAAAAAGAATTTTGGAGCAGCCAAGCCAAATAGAAACATGGTGGATAAATCCAAATTCAAATGTTTCAAATGTGGCTTGGCAGGGTATTTTTCCAGTGAGTGTAGAAAGTCTGATTCAAACAAGAAGAAGTTTGAGCCTGTTGATTATAAACAGAAATACTTTGAGTTGCTCAAATAAAAGGAAAGGGCTTTCATCACACAGGAGAATGATTGGGCTGCAGATGGGTTGGATTAAGATGAAGAAACAAGTTATGTCAATCTAGCTCTAATGGCCAAATCTGACGAAACAAAAATAAGTTCTTCAAGAAATCAGGTAATCACCACTAACCTAGCACATTTATCTAAAGCTGAGTGTAATGATGTAATAAATGACTGTCCACATAATTATATCACCTGTGTGTTACACTTAAGTCCCTCACTAAGGAAAATGCTAAAATTAAAGAAAATAATTTGTTTTTAAGTGAGAGGAATAATGTGTTGGAGTCTCAGTTTATTGAATTTGAGAAATTGAGAATTGAGTGTAAGATTGCTAAGGATGAATTAACTGAGTCCTTGAAGAAAGAAGAGATTTCAAAGAAGCAGCTTGAACGAGAACAGGAAGTGATTAAGGCATGGAAATCATCCAGAGATGTTCATGCTCAAATCACTAAAGTTCAAGGTATTGAGTCCTTTTGTGATGCAGCCTGGAAGAAGAGTAAAAAAAAACTTGAGTCCAATTTGGTTGAAGGATTGCTGACAGATGTGGACTCGACGGATGATGAAAATCATCCGTCTGATAATCAAAAGGATTATACGTCGTGTGATAAAGAGCCACATACGTCGACTGTGAGTAAACCTGTTAGCAAAGCTAAGTTAGCTAAGTTGAATGAGAAATATGGATCAGTTTCTAAGAACTTTATTCCATGATAATCAAGTCAAGTCAGGAAGGAAAAGAAAGGTAATGTTGGCCATCTGTCTATCAAGCAATTGAATGACAGATTAGAAAAGATTGAGGTTAAAACAGAAGCTAAAAAGAAAATCAATAGAAATGGGAAAGTAGGAATTAAAAAACATAACTACACACCTGATAAATATGCACCAAAAAAATCTGTGTTAAGTGTGGTAGTGTCAATCATTTGTCTGTTAATTGCAAACTTGCTATGCCTAATCATATGTTTGCACCCTCTTCTTTTCCCAACATGACTGCCATGCCTACCATGCCTATGAATGATATGCCTGCTCAGAATATGAATGCACAATTTGCTAATATGCCATTTGCACCTATCTTTATTATATTGCATTTAGTATGCCTCAAATGCCATTTAGCATGCCTTACTGGAATAACATGTTTGCAATTAGCATGCCTTTCCCTGTTAATTAAAATGTGCATGATAATTCTGTTCTAATGACTGGTTTCAAAGGTCCAACTCAAATGACTAAGGATGAATCAGAAATCCCCAAGTCAAATGAGATCAAACCTAAGAAACCAAAGAAGAAAGCTAATGAGGCAGGACCCAAGGAAACTTGGGATTTGATTTTGATGTGTGCAGGGAAACCGAAAGAATCTTTGGCATCTGGATAGTGGTTGCTCAAGGCACATGACTGGAGGTTCTACCCTGCTAACTGAGTTCAAGGAAAGAGTTGGCCCAAGTATTACTTTTGGAGATGACAGCAAGGGTTCTACTGTGGGATATGACTTGATTTCAAAAGAAAATGTCATCATTGAAGAGGTTGCCCTAGTGGATGGTCTCAAGAATAATTTGTTAAGTATCAGCCAGCTTTGTGATAAGGGAAACTCAATAACCTTCAATTCAGAAGCATGTGTTGTGACAAACAAAAGGAGAAACAAAGTGTTTCTCACTGGAGTGAGAAAAGGAAATGTGTATCTAGCTTACTTCAACTCATCAAATGCAGAAACTGTCACATGTCTTCTCAGTAAAGCAAGTCAAGATGAAAGTTGGCTATGGCACAAGAAGTTGTCCCATCTAAACTTCAAGACCATGAATGAGCTTGTCAAGAAAGAACTGGTTAGAGGTATACCTAAAGTGGAGTTTACTAATGATGGATTGTGTGATGCCTGCCAAAAAGGAAAGCAGATCAAAGAATCATTCAAGAAGAAGCTTGATTCAATAATTGAAGAACCTTTGCAATTGTTACACATGGATTTGTTTGGACCAGTCAATGTGTTTTCCATCTCAAGAAAAAGATTTTTCCTAGTAATTTTGGATGATTTCTCAAATTTCTCTTGGACATATTTCCTAAAGTCCAAAGATGAAGCTAGTGAAATCATCATCAATCACATAAAGCAAGTCAACAATCATCATGACTTTAAAGTAAGAAGAATCAGGAGTGAATGGAACTGAGTTCAAGAATTCTGTGATGAGATCATTTTATGAAGAGAATGGGATTATGAATGAGTTTTCTGCAAGAAGAACTCCAGAACAAAATGGAGTAGTGGAAAGGAAGAACAGATCTCTTATTGAAGCTGCAAGGACAATGCTTGAAGAATCAAAGTTACCGATATATTTTTGGGCTGAAGCTCTGAATACTGCATGCTACACTCAGAATATCTCTTTGGTTAATCAAGCAAAGTGCATGACACCCTACCAATTGTTCAAGAATAGGAAACCAACTCTAAATTTTCTTTATGTCTTTGGCTGCAAGTGTTACATCTTAAGGAATCAGACTGATCAACATGGAAAGTTTGATGCTAAAGTAGATGAAGGAATCTTTGTTGGATATGTTGTAGGAAAAGCATATAGAGTCTACAATCTAAGAACCAACATTATTATGGAATTAGTACATGTTGTGGTTGATGATAAAAAGATTGAAGGACTGCAAGATGGAGATTTCCATGAAAGCCTCGAGTTTGATAATGTGGAGATGGTTAGTGATGATAGTGATGATGAAAGTGATCAAGAAACAGTGAATAAGGATAATGCAGAAAAATCTACAACTAATGAAACACATAATTCAACATCTGTCGAGTTACAAAATGCTTCATCCGTCGGGAGATAATCTGCCTTATCCGTCGGGAGACAATCAGCTTCATCCGTCGGGACATAAAGTGCATCATCCGTCGGAACATTAAGAGAAGTTGAAAGTCAGAATAGATCACCTACAGAAAGTTCCCCTTTCTTAAATCAAAGATTCACAAACTCAGGGGGAGTTTCTCATAATCAAAACTCAGTCACACATCAAGACAACAATGATGCCTCTTCATCTAGAGCTAATCTACCTCAACAAAGGAAATGGACTAAAGATCACCCTTTTGAGCTCATCATTGGTGATGCATCTTCTAGAGTTCAAACAAGGAGAGCATCTTAAGAAGAATGTCTATATAGAAGCTTCCTATCTAAGGAAGAACCAAAGAAGGTAGAAGAAGCTTTGTTAGATCCTGATTGGATTTTAGCTATGCAGGAGGAGCTAAACCAATTTGAAAGGAACAAGGTATGGAAGCTGGTACCCAAACCTAAAGGAAAGAATCCAATTAACACCAAGTGGGTATTCAGAAACAAGATGGATGAAAATAGCATAGTGGTCAGGAACAAAGCTAGATTGGTTGCTAAGGGCTACTGTCAACAAGAAAGAATAGATTTTGATGAAACTTTTTCTCCTGTTGCAAAACTTGAAGCCATCAGAATTTTCTTAGCCTATGCAGCTCATGCCAATTTCAAGGTCTATCAAATGGATGTCAAAAGTGCCTTTCTAAATGGAGATTTGGAGGAGGAAGTATATGTCAGTCAACCTCCTGGTTTTGAAGATCTAAATTTTCCAGAATATGTCTACTATCTTTTGAAAGCACTTTATGGACTCAAGCAAGCACCTAGAGCCTGGTATGACACTTTATCAAAGTTTTTTTTGGAAAATCACTTCACAAGAGGTATTGTTGATAAAACTTTATTCTTTAGAAATGTTAATGGCTCTAGTATACTTGTTCAAATCTATGTAGATGATATTATATTTGGATCTACAGATGAAAAACTTTGTAAAAAGTTTGCCAAATTGATGCAAAGTAAGTATGAAATGAGTATGATGGGAGAACTAACTTACTTTATTGGTTTACAAGTTAAGCAAGTTAGTGATGGAATATTCATTAGTCAAACTAAATATATTCATGATCTTCTAAAGAAGTTTGATCTAATGGATTGCACATCTGCAAAAACTCCCATGTCCACTGCAATTAAGCTTGAATTAAACACTACTGAAAAGTATGTGGATATTTCAATCTATGGGGGCATGGTTGGCTCACTTCTATACTTAACAGCTAGTAGGCCAGATATAATGTTTGCTACTTGTCTTTGTGCTAGATTTTAGGCTGATCCTAGAGAATCTCACTTAGTAGCTATTAAGAGAATTTTCAGATATCTCAAGGGAACACCAAAACTTGGCATTTGGTACCCTAGAGATTCTGGTTTTGATCTAACTGGTTATTCAGATGCAGATTATCCAGGTTGTAAAATAGACAGAAAAAATACAACAGAAACCTGTCAATTTCTAGGGAACAAGCTTGTGTCCTGGTTCAGTTAAAAGAAAAATGCAGTTTCTATTTCTACAGCTGAAGCTGAATATATTGCTGCTGGTAGTTGTTGTGCATATATTTTATGGATGAAAAACCAATTGTTGGACTATGGTCTACAAGTGGATAGAATTCCCATTTTCTGTGATAACACAAGTGTAATTGCCATCACTGAAATTCCAGTACAACATACAAGAACAAAGCACATAAACATCAAGTACCACTTCATTAGGGAACATGTGATGAATGGTACTGTGGAACTTCATTTTGTTTTAAGTGAAAAGCTGCTTACAGATATATTTACCAAGCCACTTGATGAATCCACCTTTTCAAGGTTGGTAAGTGAGTTAGGTATGCTTAATTATTCTTGAATTATTTCAGATATTTTTACAAGTTATAATGTAGCCAGAAACTTAATTGATTTTTCTGTTTTGGATGAAATTTTGGCTAAGTCAAAATTTACATCCCGACGGATGCTCATTATCCATCGAGTTTGATCATCCGTCGGAATATTATTTATTAATAAAAATCAATTGCTTTTCTGGATTTTTTTATAACCCGACGGATAATTGTTTTATTCTCATCCGTCGAATTGTCTCAATCTTAGCCGTTAAATCTCTGAACATTATCCATCGGGTATACTTACAGTTTGTAAGTATAACTCGACGGATAAGTGACATAATTTTTACAGTTTATTTATTTTTAAACGGCTATTTTGGGCTATTTTGATTGGTTACTTTATATCACTTTATAATTTTTGACAGTTTATTTCTGAGATAGTATAAAAGCAGAATTCATTTTTATTCTACTCATTTATCATTCTCAAATCAATTGCTCTAACTTCCTTTCTTCTCCAAAGCAAATATTCTCTCTGCAAATTTCTCATTCTCTAACAATGGCACCAGTAGTCAAAATCATGTCTCAATCTGGATTTATCTATGAAAAGAACAACTTTGTAGCTCTTGTGAACAAGGAGATTCCACAGTCTGGAGACTTTCACAAGATGATGGACTTTGTGAAGAGCTGTAAACTCAGTTATGCTATGCTGGAATTACCCACAATCTACTGTGAAGTTGTGGAGGAGATATGTACCACTGTCGTGTACAACTCTACTGACAAGACCATAAATTTCACACTTAAAGGTAAGCAGTTTTGCATTAATAGTGACATTATCAAAGCATGCTTTAGAATTCCGGATAACACTACTACTGTTCCACACACAGATACTAATATAGTTAACATGCTTAATTCTATTGGCTATGCTCTCCCCACCTCTAAGTTGGGTGAAATTAGGAGGCTAGGTCTTAGAAAAGAATGGAGCTATGTGTGTGATGTAGTTACCAAAGTATTTTTTGGTAAAATAAGCAATTTTAATTCTGTTAACATTTTTATGCTTAACATGCTTTATATGCTAGTTACTGATAAATTCTTTAATTTCAATGACATGATCATGTTTGATTTAGGTTATAAGTTAGGAGAACTTAATAAAAGAGGTAAAAGTGTCTATTATGCTATATTCTTTATGATGCTTGCTAACCATCTTATTGAGAACATTGTTGTTGAGAACCCAACCAACAAACTGAATTGTTGGGTTCATGAAAGGAGAGTCATTGTTGATCTCAACAGGGCAAGTCACCACAAAGAGGTGCCCCTCTTTTACTTTCCAATCATGGGGGGACCTCAAGTAAGTGAGGTAAGCACCACTATCTCCACTCTTTCAACCTCACACATTTCTTTGCCTTCAAGTGTAGCTATGGCATCTGTGTCAATGACCCAAAAGATGCCTACCCAAGCTACCAAAACAACAATTTCAAAATCCAAAGCTAAGAAAGCCCCCTCTGGTTTCTTTCAAAAGAAATCAGTTGCAAAAACTACTAAACACAAAGAGGAGATTGTGAAGGAGAGTGAGCAAGGTGAGGGACAGGATGAAAATCAAAGAAACCCTAATGATAAGGCTGGTGAGATTAGTGTACCTAAGCCTAGCCACACCACAGTTTCCCAACAAACTGTGGTTGTTGATAAGGATATTAGCTCAATTCTAGTTTCATCCTCCCAAAAGGATGTTACTATTGAAACAAGCTCCCAACCAGGAGCACATGTCAAGAGGGTTAGGGACACAAGTTCACCACAGACTTATGCTAGAAAGAAAAGATCTAAAACCCTTGGGGATGCACAGGGAACACACACAGTGCAAACTGGAGCTAAAGTCCCAATCCTGCACCATCTCAAAGTCAGATTGATGTGGCTCCAATAAATGTGGAGTCACAGCCAAAATATCTAATAATAGAAGCACCTAAAACACGTAATTCACCCACACACTCACTGGATGTAGACATGATTAATACATCACTTCCAAATTCTCCATCTTTAACTCTATTGGAGAAGCCAAAAATCCAAGCAAGTGAGCATCATCTTTTAGATGATTTGTTGGCTCACTTGCCAATTCTTTCTGAGTCTGTTGAGACATCTGTGCCCAAATTTTCATCAATCTGCACAGAGTCTACAATAGTCTCCACTCCAAACTCATTCATTTCTTCTATTCTGGTGGATATTATTCATCCGTCGAGTAGTGATTGTATCCCGACGGATGTGCCTAACAACAGTCATTTGTCGGCTAGCCAAACTACTATCCCGATGGATATTCCTCATCTGTCGGGAGTCTCTGCACAACTTCAAATTCCTACAATTGTCGCAAGTGCAGATGACTTAGTGGTAGTACAATCACTCTTAGGACTGAGGGCAGGGAGTGAATTGAGTTAGAGGCTGGGTTGCTCCCAGGCAAAAGGAGAGAAAATGAGTGAACCAATGCAGACCATTTCTTTAGTTCTGGCAAAAGTGAGTGAGGGGAGTCCCACCTTAGATGGTGAAGGTGAGGGTGTGAGGGTGGGAAGCCAAGGGGAGCCCTTGATGCAAAAATAGAGAGAACATGAGAGCAATACGGGTAATGGAGAGGTAAGGATGGACACCATTTCTAGTGAGTCAATGAATGTCAGTGATGCAGAAAAGGGGAAACTATTTTAGCAAGAATATCAAGTTGTCATAAAATCTATCTCCATGGATGCAGAGACATTTACTCATCCTGTTCCAGCTTATCAAACTCTAGCTGGACAGGGCAATGAGGAGGCTGAAAGGATGCTCAACTTAGTGCACACCACTCAATCTCTGCAAAGAGCAAAGGATGCCATCACAGCCATGCCACCTAGAGCTGATGATGAGGTTGACTATGGTACTGGTCAATCTACAGATTTCTTTGGAGATGATGGTGATGATAGTGAAGAGCTCATGGACATAGGGGGAGAAGCAGGCACCAGCTCTAGATCTGGCCTGCCATCATGGGCATTCTCCAAGGACTGTGATATTCAACACTTCAAAACCACTCTCATCCATTAAATCCAAGAAACACATAATGCTCTTCAAGCCATAACAAATGCTGGCACCAGGAAGGTCTTACAGGCACATCTAAATTCTCTACAATTGCATCAAATCCAGGGTCTTCAACACAATCAGGATGTCACTTCTTTCAAAACTGAGATTGATCAAGTGAAGAAGGATATCTCTGAAAGATTGGATGCTTAACTTCCAGATACAACAATGCTTGACATTAAGAGACAGCTAAGGAAGATTCTGATCTTGCCACTAAAGTGGATTCCCTGGATACAAGGTTGACTGCAATGGAAGTTTCTTTAACAACTATTCATTCATCAAGCACAACAAACTCAATTGCTCCAAAACCTGGTGGCTGCACAATCTTCTACCTCCACTCTACTTGATGTTAACAAAAAGGGGGAGAAATCATTAACTCAAGTCAGTCAAGCAGAGCCAACTAGTGAGGGGGAGTATGTGGTAAATGTTCAAATCAACCAAGTAATTGTTCCATAAATTACTTTTGCAAAGCCACCAGTATTGGACAGCATTGATCTGATTTAAATAGCAGCTGCTAAGCTTGAGTCAAAGACAATTCCCAAGATGCTTGATGTTGCAGCTGTGGCAAAGGAATTAGATGATAAATGAAGGAAAATAGATGCAAAAATTCAACAGAAATTTGGACCAATTCAGAAACCAAACAAAATCTTTAATCATCACTCTCAAGTCAAGCAGATTTATGTAGAAGATATGAGTTTGAGTTATCTGGAAAAAGGCCAAACTTCTTGCATAAAGTCTCCAAAGGCAAATCTGGTCTTAAAGCCTAAAAGAAACTACTCAAAATTTTCAGACAAAAATCCTATGGATGTGTATGAGACACCTAGGCCAGATAAGAAGAAGCTGTTGGCTAGGTCAATTGCATTTTTCAAAGATACAGCTGATTCAGCACTTAAAAGAAGGATTGCCAAGATCTATAGAAATGGTAAGGAAATCTGTGTGGTGGCTAGACACCCTCAATTTGTAGAAGCTAAAAAGGAAGAGAAGGAAAGAATCAGGCAAGAAAAGAAGCAAGCTTCCTTAGATGCTAAGAAGCTCAAACAAAAGAAGGAGCAAGCTGCTATCTTGGCCAAACTTCAAGCTGTGAAGACTACACCTGAGATTTATGCACAACCATCTGTGATTGCTAAACCTCAAGTTCAGAAAATGCAACAGGAACCCCAATAGATGAAGAAACCAAGGTACAAGCAAAGAATCAAGAGAAAATTGGACTTCAATGATGAGGAAATAAAAGATTACATTCTCAAACAGTCTACATCTACGACTCAACCATCCAAGATAAAAGTGGTACATGAAGAATTCAAGGTGGTGGATCCAACTAGGAATATTCATGATGAGCCTATAATTCCAAAGGATGAGCCAATAGACTGGGATAGTTTGCCAATTCCAGAACTAAATTTTCCTATCTTCAACAAGCCAAAGAGAACAAAGACTAGAGCAATCAAGAAAGTGAAGCCTGTGACTTTTAGATCCAAAACCCTAACCAAATCTCAACCCACTGTCAACAAGAGAGATCTCTTATACATCTGTGATATCAAGGAGTTTTCTGAAATAAACCTCTACTTGGATGAATTGGAAGAAATAAGAGGGATTGATGCTCACAGATATCTTCCTAAAAGGCTGGTGTTCAAGTACAAGGGAGGGAAAGAAATCACAGGGCCACTTCACGGGATTCTTCAAGAAAGACAATCAGTTCTGATAAAAGTCTTCTCATCCTTCAAGAAGAACTTTGGGTTCAATGTAACTGCAAGGAAACTGGTTCTAAAAAGGATAGATTAGCTAAGGAGTAATAAAGCTAAAGATGCACTTCCAAAAACTCTTACAATTCCCTTTACAGGGAAGAGAGAGCATTTGAGGCCTTATTGGCTAATGGAATTCATGGATGATAAGGGAGTTAGATGATTCTTTAGACTGGATGACCAATTGAGTATCTCTAACAATGAGACTCTATTGGAAATGCAAGAAATGCTGGATCTATTTGCAGCTGATGAACTTGAATTCCACAGACAACTCCAGAATTAAATAGAGGAAAACAACATGAGGCTTGGGAAGAAATCTAGAAAATCAAGGAAATAGAATTATCTGCTCAGACTAGAGGAGCACCTTGATAATGATTATGAGAAACTCTTTGTACACTTTGCTTTGTTCAATTTTCAGTAAATTTTGTAGCACTTATCAGTTTTATCTACTACTTTTCAATCTGTATTGTTAGGGTGTTTTGTTATCATCAAGTTTCTCTTAATTTATGGCTACAATTACAGTAGACATACATAGAGGGAGATTGTTAGGAATATGTTGTGAACTTGATAATAAGCTAAACAAAACACCTCAGTAGATTTAACTTAGTGTATTTTGTAGTACTCGATGGATGATCTAATATAGTCCCGACAGATAAACTTTACAGTCCCGACGGATGACAGATTAACATCCATCTAGTGAGTAGCTTATGTAATAAGAGGAACTATAGCACATTTCTGCAAATAACATGTATTAGTCAAGTAGATTTCTTAGGGATTTGTAAGTCATATTGACTACTACATTGATATACAGAATAGGTTGATTAATTGAAAATATGAGATATCTTATAATTTTGTATAAGTGAAATGGAGTCAAGTGACAAATAGACACCCGACGGATAATCTATAAGACTCCCGACGGATAATCTACAAGACTCCCGACGGATGATCAACAAAGCTTCCCGGCGGATGACAAGCATAGACCCGATGGATGATCAAATTCAAATAACTGTTGACAGTGACAACACAGTCACATGCGTTGGGTGTTTGCAAAAGGATTGTGGCAGCCTGTTAAGCAGGAATTTGAGAACAAAGAAGCATTACCATTTCCATATAATTGTGAAGATATTTAAAGATGCTTGAATATAGTAGTAAACCAGCATGGAGTTAGACTAGATATGTTTTGTTTTATTATCTTGTCTTATTGTCGTGTAAACTTGGTGATATATAAACCAAGTGTAACTAGTACAACATTCAATAAAGCAAGCACATTTTACAGAGAGATAGAAAAAGCTGTACTTGTCATGAATTTCCCTGTAGTTTATTTGTTCTACTTGTAAAGCAGCTGTGAGCTATTTTAAGCTACATAAAGTTCTCAAACTGATATATATATCCGGTGGATACATTAAAATCCACCAGAAAGTTTTAAAGCCCGTGTTTTATTACTTAGTGTTTTGATTTCAATTATCTTTCAATTCCCCACCTTAGCAAATCAAACATTGCTATATGTATTAAGTAAGAATTGTTTTAAAATATAAAAAAGAAGCCAGAATTACATTCAACCCCCCTTATGTAATTCTTGTTGTATTGTTAGGGAATAACAAATGTACAACAACATTGTCAACTATGACACTGCCAAGCAGATATGGGAAAAGATTAAAATACTTTGTGAGGGAACTGAGGAAGTTAGATCTAATCGAAGAAGGATACTGATCTCACAATATGAGGGATTCATGGCTAAGTCAAAATAAAGTATCACTGATATGTTTGAAAGGTTTAATAAGCTGATTAATGACTTGCAGCTCCATGACAAATACTATGAAGCTGAGAAGTGAATTTGAAATTTTTGCTTACACTTCCTGATCATTTGGAATAGAAATTTCGGCTATTAGTGAAGGGAGAGACTTGAGCAGAATAAATATGGGAGTTCTGTATGGAATATTAAAAATATATGAATTAGAAATGATTCAAAGAAAATTATTAAGAGCTGGTCAAGGGCATGTTGTAGATGGTTCAAGTGCTCTAATTGTCAATAAAATCCAGACCTCTAATGATGAGCCAAGACCCCAGACTCCAATTGCCTCAACAAGTGAGCAAAGAACCAATGATTCACAAGAACAAGTCATTCTGGAATTGGAAGAAGATGAGTTCTACACCCTGGATGAACTTGATGAGCTTGATCAGTCAGTCAATGGCCTATCTGGAAAGAAAGTTCTCTAACATATAGAGTAAAGAAGCCAAGATTCTTCAAGGGTAAAGGACAATCATTCAACAAAGACAACAGCTGGAAAGGAAAAGGGAAGTAAACATCTGATAGCAAAAATGGTTACAAAACTGGATCTGTTGGCAGATCAAAGATAAGGTGCTTCAACTGTGATAGACTAGGCCATTTTTCTACAGAATGCAGGAAACCCAAGAAAACAAAGAAAGACAAAGCTTATCTTGAACTGGAAGCAAAGTATGAATCTCTTTTGAAGAAATAACAAAGCAAAGCTCATATTGCATAGGGAAAAAGTTGGGATGATACTGATAATGATGAAGATGAGGAAGTTGGAAATTGTGCACTAATGGCCTTGGAGCAAGGAGAGTCATCCTCATCAAAATCATAGGTACCAACTCTCACCACCATTGATTTAAATGTGAGTCAATATAAGGAAACTGTAGAGAAGATGAGCATAGAAATGTTTCACATTCATACAAGTATGGTTGCTGCTAATGAAGAAGTTAGCAGATTGACAAAGATAAATGAGAAGCTTGAAAATGAGAAACAAGAAGCTGAATTATTGTTGGTATAGCTTGAAGCTGTAAGACAAGAAAATGCATATCTGAAGAACAAGCTCAAGTGTAAAGTAAAATTGAAGCAGTGCTAAGGGAGAAGCTGGAAAAGAATGAAGTTAAATTAAAGTCCTTCAAGAATGCATCTGAGTTAGTTGGAAAATACCATGAGAAAAACAAGCCATGTACAAATATTGCTACTGGTCTTGATTATGATGCCTTGAACAGTAAGAAGAAAAATATAGGTGACAAAGGAAAAGCAACAAAGAATGAAAATGTTCCAACAATCCTTAAAAAGGTTGACTCACCTATGTTCAAGGCATGTGAAGTTAACTTCAGTGAAGAGGAGTTAATTATCAAGCAAGAAATTGTTGATGAAGACTGTGAGAAGAAACATGCAGAAGCAACTCAATCTTCAAAACCTGAAGAGAAGCTCATGGACAACCAAGACTCCAAGACACTTGTCAAAGAAACCAAAACTGAAGATACAAGAAAGAAAAAGAAAATTAGAAATGGGAAAAATGGGATAAACAAAAGCAATAATTTTGCTTATGTTGCAGATGCTCCAAGAAAGAAATATGAGAAATGTGACTCTGTGAATCACCTAACTCACCTTTGTAAAAAAGTTATTAGCAAGCCAACTAAAGGAGCCTATAAATATAATGAAACAAATGCAAATGATCCCTACTCATTCTATGACAAGTTTGATTGCATCCCTTGCAACTTGAAAGTGATGAAGAGTTGTCACAAACTGAGAGTAGACCTTAAAGAAACAAAAATTGGGTCTACAACAGATAGGGAAAATGCACAACAGTCATTAAATTTTATTAATCTGAAATAACTCATTCTAATTCTGTTAAATCAGTTAACAAGAAGAAAGTGCCTAACTGTGCTTGGGTTGCTAAACATACTTAAAACTCATTGTTTGCAGGGAAAAATGAAGAAGGTCACATGGATCATAGACAGTGGGTGTTCCAGACATATGACAGGTGATAAGGCCTGCTATCACAGTTTGAGGAGAAGGCTGGCCCTTTGGTGACCTTTGGAGACAACAACAAAGGATTCACAATGGGATATGGCAAGATTGTTTCTAGAAATGTTGTTATTGATGATGTAGCACTGGTAGCTGGTCTTGAAGTGAATTTTCTTAGTGTTAGCCAATTTGCAGATAAAGGCTTTGAAGTTTTATTCAACAAAGAACAATGCACTTTTAACAGCAAGAAAACTGGTGAAATTGCTCTGGAAGGAGCAAGAAAAGGAAGCTTGTTTGTTGCAGACTTGGACTCAACAAATAAGAATGGTATTTGTTGCTTGTACACCAAGGCATCAGAAGAACTAAGCAAGCTATGGCATAAAAAGTTGTCTCACTTGAATTTCAAGGCAATTAACACCTTGGTCAAAAAGGAGTTAGTAAGAGACATGCCTAATCTAGAGTTTGCTCAAGTTGAAGTTTGTGAAGCTTATCAGAAAGGAAAAATGAAAAGATCAAGTCACAAGTCAAAAAATATGAAAACTATAAGTACACCATTGCAACTTATTTTACATGGATTTGTTTGGCCCGTTAAATGTCTTATCTATTTCAAGGAACAAATATGCACTTGTGATGGTGGATGATTTCTCAAGATACACTTGGGTAGAATTCATGCACTCTAAAGATAAAACTCCACACATCATAATTGAGCAGGCTGAATATCATAATTGTGTAAAGTGATTGAGAAGTGATAATGAAACAGAATTCAGGAATGAAATATTGAGTGAATTTTACAAAAGAAAAGGCATTGTTCAAGAATTCTCAGCTGCTAGAACACCTCAACAAAATGGAGTAGTTGGAAGAAAGAACAGAACATTAGTTGAAGCGGCTAGAACAATGCTGCAAGATGCCAAGTTACCAACAAGTTTCTGGGAAGAGGCTGTCAACACTGCATGCTATACTCAAAACAAATATCTCATTAACAAGGCTCATGGCAAATCAACTTACTCAATCATTTCTAAGAGAAAGCCTACTATAAAGCATCTTCATGTATTTGGAAGCAAGTGTTACATTTTGAAAGAAAACTCTGAATATGAGGGTACTCACATGAGGAAGGAATTGATTATGATGAAACTTTTGCTCCAGTTGCAAGACTTGAAGCAATAAGAAATTTCTAGAATTTGCTGCACATTCAAATTTTAAAGTGTATCAAATGGATGTTAAGAGTGCCTTCATAAATGGTGAGCTCGAAGAAGAAGTGTATGTGCAACAGCCACCTGGCTTTAAAGATCCAGAATTTCCAAACTTTGTATACAAGTTACTCAAAGCTCTATATGGACTAAAGCTGGCACCTAGAGCTTGGTATGATACTTTGTCAGAATTCCTACTTAAACATATTTTTACTAGAGGAACCATAGACAAGACTCTCTTCTACAAAAACCATGGTGATAAATGATCCTAGTTCAGATCTATATGGATGACATTATCTTTGGTTCTACAAATGAACATAGATTTTCTAAGCTAATGCATAGTGAATATGAAATGAGCATGATGGGGGAATTAAGTTACTTTCTTGGACTTTAAGTTAGTCAAAAAATGATGGAATCTTCATCATCCAAACTAAGTATGTCAAGGATTTATTGAAGAAGTTTGGTATGGTTGATTGTTCACCTGCTTCTACACCTATGTCTACAACAACAAAGTTGGATGAAGACAGAAAAGGAAAAAGTGTAGATATTTTAAGCTATAGAGGAATGATTGGATCATTGTTTTACTTGACTGCAAGTAGACCAGACATAATGTTTGCAACATGTATTTGTGCAAGATTTCAAGCCAATCCAAAATAATCACATTTGATGGTTGTGAAGAAGATTTTCAGATACTTGAAGGGGACTCCAAACTTGGGATTGTGGTATCCTAAGGGAACTGGTTTTGAAGTTGTTGGCTACACAAATGCAGATTTTGTTGGATGCAGGGTTGACAGAAAGAGTACTAGTAAAAGCTGTCAATTTCTTGGATAAAGACTTGTATCTTGGTATAGCAAGAAAAAACAATATGTATCAACTTCTACAGCAGAGACTGAATACATAGCTGCAGGAAGTTGTTGTGCTCAAGTGCTTTGGATTAGAAATCAGCTAATGGATTATGGCCTAGTGTTACACAAAATTCCTATCATGTGTGACAATACTAGTGCTATATCTATAGTAGCTAATCCAGTTAATCATTCTAGAACAAATCACATTGATGTAAGGTACCATTTTATTAGAGAACATGCTACAAATGGTATCATTGAGCTCATTTTTGTTCCAACAGAAAAATAATTAGCCGACATTTTTACTAAACCTTTGGATAAAGCAACTTTCACTAGATTTGTAGGTGAAATTGGAATGCTTAATTCTTCATCCTAAGGCAATAACCCAGCTAATGTGTTGCAACAGATTAATTTTTAGTAAATCAAAATTAATTTGATTTAATTGGAATTTAACTGAAATATGAATTATAAATATTTCAGAAATCTCTGTATATTTATTTTTTTAAATAAAAAATTAACTTGGAATTTTTCAAATTCTAAGTAAACTGCTAAGCTGTTAATTTACATCTTTAATATGTAAAATTAACACAAGGCAAACTTAAACTGTTCAAAAGTATATAGAGAAATGAGTTCTCGATAAGTCTAATTGACTTATTGACAAGTCATTTTAAGACTTCTCGAATGAGTTCTCGATAAGTCAATTTACTGACTTCTCGAGTGACTTCTCGATAAGCTTTATTATGACTTATCGATAAGTCATTGTAGAGTTCTCTACAAGTGTTAACTTACAGAGTTCTCTACAGGAATTATTTTTAGACTTATCATTGAAATAATTTAATCTGATAAATTATTTTGGTAAAATATTCAAAATAAAATTATTCTAATTTTATTTTAAATTTATTCAAATAAAAATTAGAATCAAATTCAGTCCATTTGGTGGAGAAAAGACGGCAGCTCGTATCCTTCAAGCAGGATTCTTCTGGCCTACTTTGTTTAAGGATGCTCATCAGTTCATTTCGAGATGTGATCGCTGCCAACATGTGGGTAATATATCCAAGTGAGATAAGATACCTCTTAATGCGATGCTCGAAGTTGAGATTTTCGATGTTTGGGGAATCGACTTTATGGGGCCATTTGTCTCGTCCTGAACAATCAATATATTCTGTTGGCAGTTGATTATGTGTCCAAATGGGTCGAGGTGAAATCTTTGCCAACCAATGATGCCAAGGTGGTGATTAACTTCCTTCATAAGCAGATATTCACGCGTTTCGGCAATCCAAGAGTCATAATAAGTGATGAGGGATTGCATTTCTGCAATCGCAAGTTCACTACATTGATGGAGAAGTATAACGTGAATCATCGTATCGCCACAGCTTACCATCCTCAAACTAATGGGCAAGCTGAAGTGTCTTATCGGGAGATTAAACATATCTTGGAGAAGGTGGTGAGTCCATCATGAAAAGATTGGTCTTTGAAGCTAGATGAAGCTGTTTGGGCATATAGAACAGCATTCAAGACTCATATTGGTATGTCTCCTTTCCAGTTAGTTTATGGGAAGGCGTGTCATTTGCCTACGGAGTTAGAGCATAAAGCATTTTGGGCTTTGAAGAAGTTAAATCTTGACATGGAAGCTGCCGGAGAGAAAAGAATGCTTCAACTAAATGAACTCGAGGAGTTTCGACAACAGGCTTATGAGAATAACTAAGTATACAAGGATAAAGTCAAGAGATGGCATGATAGGATATTAGTGTGCAAGTCTTTTGTGCCCGGTCAGAAGGTTCTATTGTACAACTCTCATCTCCGACTTTTGCTTAAGTCGAGGTCACGACCATTCACGGTCAAAACTGTGTTTCCACATGGAGCTATGGAGATTTTTTATACGCATCAGGATCAAGCGTTCAAGGTGAATCGGCAGAGATTGAAGCATTACTATGGAGATACGGTGAACCGTGAGGTGGTGAGCTCCGTTCTAATCAACAACTTGATTCGAAGATTCACGTCAAGCTAGAGACATAAACCAAGCGATTCGTGGGAGGAAACCCATGTTTGTTGTATAGTAGGTTCATCGAGAGAAAATGAAAAAAAAAATAAGTTTTCCAGAAACCCGGCGCGCCCACGCCAAAAGCGGGGCGGCCCCGCGGAAATGTCAGAAACACGGCGCGCCCGCACGATGATGCGGGGCGGCCGCGTGGAGGTTCTTGAAAAAGAAAAAAAATAGAAAAACAAAATAAAAAACCCAAAACCCCAGCCCTTTTTTATTCCTTTTTCTACCCTAATTTCTCTTATTAAACACTCCTAAGCGAAACCCATATCTATTCTATATATACATACATCCTATATACATCTCTATCACATATTTTCAATTCCAAACCCTAGTTTTCATATTCACTAATTACACACCAAATCTTGATTATTCTTATGGCACCTAAAAAAACGAGAGTCGTGTTGAGTAGCATCTCTAGTCACTCGTCAGATTTGAGTGCTGGTGGAGCGGTGGCTAGATTTTCTTCTCCGGATGTACAAGCTGAGTTTAATTGATTGATGTCCAAATCAATTGCCAAGAAGAAGGGGTTCTTACCCACTGCGAGAGATGGAAAACTCTTGGAGATGATTACTGAGATGGGATGGAAAACTTTCTGCGAGATTTCTGATACGGTCCCGATGAGCATAGTTCGGGAGTTTTATGCAAATGCAAGGGCGGACCGGAATGGGTTTTCTATGGTACGTGGTTTGACGGTGGATTACACACCGGCGGCTATTCGTAGGGTTATCAATCAATCCGTGAGAAAGCCGACGCAGGAGGATTGGGTCCAAAAGTCAAGGGAGGATTTTGATTTTGATCATATTGTGGCTGAGTTGTGTGTTCCGGGAACACAATGGAAGTGCAAGAGGGGCACGAATGAGCCGCTCACTTTTCCAGTTGTATGCATAAACAAATATGCTCGAGCATGGATCACTTTTGTATATGCGAATATTATGCCATCTTCGTATCAGCATGATGTTACTGTTGATCGTGTTATTTTACTTTGGGGGATCTTGAATGAGGATTATGCGGATCTCGGCCATGTGATATATCAGAATATGTTGCGGTTTCTGAAAATCAAGGCATCGGGGGCGATTTCTCATGCCTCTATTATGACGAAACTTTGTGTTTCAGTTGGTGTTTCTTGGCCAGAGTTGGAGTAGTTGCAGATGCCGAGCGCTCCTATTGATAGCTCTACGATCTCAGTGATGCAAGAATGGTATGGTGGAAAGGCTGATGAGAAGCGTCTGGGTCACAATTATGATCATTTTCATGGTAGCCAGCCAGCCGATCAGACTTATGCTGGTGGTTCTTCTCCGGCCAGGCGTGCAGCTTGGAGACCCGCTCATGGAGAGGCTAGTTCTTCACGTGTTCAGCAGGAGGAAGGGGATGGTTCTGGGCTTGGTGATGCACAGTTTCAGAGATTGGCCAGATGCATGGATGCGATACATGACATGCACAATCATTTTGCAGCCAACTTCACACAGATGTAGGGCACTGCTTTCCGAGCCACTGGTGTTGAGGTTGATTGTCCGGTGTTTGGTGTTGATTCTGTGTATCCGCCTCTTGATACTCCACCCGAGGAGGGTGATGATTCTGATAACTAGGTATGCCTGAAATCCTTATTTTTACCTTCAATGAGGACATTGAAAATTTTAAGTTTGGGGGAGATAATGTAAGGATTAGTTTGTGTCTCCATATAGATTCATATAGATTTATGTTGCATGTTTAGTTGTATTTCATTCCTATTTTTGCATTATTGTTCATGTAGGATATATGTGTTTGTGTTATTATGTGAGTTCATATATTTGCATGTGCATGCATATAGCATGATCCCTTAGGTTGAGCTATTTCTGATTGATAAGTGGATGTTAATCTGAGTGTGGTGATGACGAATAGAGGGTTGTTTAAGTCTTAATGAATTGATTTGCATGCCTAGAACAAATTTTCACAAGTCTTATAGGTTACTTTTGATCTAGATCATGATCATATGTGTTTAGTTGTTGAGATTTAAACACTTGTTTATATCTAGAATTTTTGGTATTCTCTTGATGGCAAAAAGAACACTGAATTTTAAATTGGAGAAAAACTTGGATTTCATTGCTAATTGTGAATAAGGCTAGGCGTCAAATGGCTAGTAGCCGACTCATATAATTTATGAGTAGTCTAGGGTTGAATGAGATGGAGGGAAACACACTCATTCAAAAATTGTTGAAAAAAAGAAAAATAATATGAGTTTATCCATAATTGATTAAGAGTGAGCTCTTTAATACTCGAGTTATTAAGTTCTAGAGGACTTTGTGCCTAGTGACCTAAGGATTTTATAGTTTGGGATATGCTAACTTAACGCTCGCTACATGGGTATTATTGCATAAGTCTTTTGGGACCTCATTCATTGCACGGTCAAATAAGCATCTTTTTTATGTGTTCAATAATAGCGTGAATCCTTGTATAATTCTAGTAGGAAGGAGGTGTTGTGAGTCATAATGCGTTTAACGTCTGTTCTATTAAAAACTTGTGATTGTTTTGATGATAGATAAATTATGGTTATTTGATCTAGTATCGAGAGTATATCTGTTAAGCATCCACACACGCAGTAGTTTATGTAAAAACCCAAATTTTTGACATCTGTAAAAGACCTTTATGAATAGTAACCTTACGGTTTAATAAAAACTTCTGCGATCACACCATATACGAGTTTTTAATTTAAGATTCTGAGTTGATATTGCGATTATACATACCAAATGAATGTATGTAAATGCTATTAGTTTTCGAAGAAAATGAACTTTGAAAAACGACCATATCTACAAACCATCAAGGATTACGAGAATCACAATATAATTACAAATTTAAAATCCTATAAATTCAAATCCAAGTACGATACATCAAAATGTAAAGAATGTATAAGAAAGGATTTACACCGCGAACCGTTTACGAGAGTTTATTACGAAAATGAATAAGCGACCGAGCGAACGCGTAGATGAATAAATAAATGTATCAAAACAAGCTAACGATACAAGCTAACTAGAATAAGAAACTAACCATGGTTAAGTAGTCGAATAGTAACCTAGCTAAATAGGAATGATAACCTAAAAGCTAGCAAATAGTAACCAAGTACCTAAACTAAGTAGTATAGCTTGGAAACTAGGATGGCTAGAAAATATTTCTATTGATTTAGTAGTACTAGGATATATACAAGATCATATATCATAATCTTTCACAAGAAGCATCCAATAAAATCACAAACTCTCTCTCTCTCTCTCTCTCTTCAAAACACAATGCTAATTTCATTAACACCATGGAAAGAAAAATTCATATCTCATGTTCTATTCATTCAAAAATTACCAAATTTTTAACAAACCTATATCGTATCATGGGTAAGTCACGCACCAAATTTAAAGCCCATCTATGAAGTTTTCAATTTTATAAAAATGTTTGAAGTTGAGAGTGAATAGTAACTCCGAAAATCACTAACTTGTTTTCTTGATTTTTTATGGAAGTTTAAGGCTCCTAAAGCTAGACCAAGGTTTCATCAAGGATCTTAGGAATTTATTAAGTATTAAAAAGCTTCAAGGAAGGTATAAACATCCATCTAAACTTTGTTTAAGTTTCAAGAAAAGTAAGGATCTTGAATATAAGTATGATTTTGATGATTGATTTGATATTTTCTTGATGTTTAGTTAGTTAGTATTAAGGTTGATGTTTGTTGCCTCAATAACATGATTTTATTGAGAGGATTTAGTGTTTATATGATGATATGGTGGTTGTTGATGGTTGCATAATGATTTAGGACGTAAACGAAACTCGAATCGTAATCTCATTAAAACGAACAAATCACAACTTAAGTATTCTGCAGACATTTTCGAATGTGTAAACTGTAGTTTCTTAAAAAGTAAGACTCTATTATGATAGAAAATTTTATGAGGATCGTTTAGGCGCTTGAATCTCTTGATTTCAATTTACAGATCAAAAGTTATGACCATTTTAGTAAAAATAATTTTCGCAACAAAAACTGCTACAAATTACGAACTTTGTAAGTAGAAATGATCGACTTAAAAATATTTAAAAATCATGAAATTTTAATAGAGAGTAATAAATAGATTTTATTAACTTTAATAATAATTTCAAGTAAAAATATTTATTTTTCAATTTTATAAAAATATCGGAGTCGAGGTCGCGCGGAATAAAAACACCCAATGCAACCCACGGTTAGAACACTGCCACTTCGGGATTTCACTCCTGTTACCAGAAAAACATTTTCAAATTATGTGTTCTAAATTTTGTCTAGATCGCGCACGCGAAAATGGTGCACCAATTGAGTTAACGGTCTGAGAGATATCAACGTTTGAGTGAAAGCAGTTTGAATAGTAAAACTCCGTAGTTGACCTAACTTTTGAAATGCTTTTCACCTAATTAAATTCATTTTATTAAAATGTAAATTTTATAATAAATATTAAAAGCACTCAAAAAGCTCATAGAGGTGGTTTCGTATTAAAATATTAATTTTAATATTTATTAAAAATGTTAGAGTGCGAGTCGCGTAATAGTAACATTCAGTAAAGTCAACTCTAGAAGACCACTTTGACCGTCCGTTTCGACCAAGGATTGATACTTATTTCGAGTCGGTCGGATATTAAAAAATTATGAAGTATTTTACTTATTAGAAATATAAGTTGGTAATGGGATTAGAAATACTTATTAAGATTATGATATTTGTTGATTAGAAAACCCAGAACGAGAGGATGTCGGGAAACGTATCTTGGAATTCAGGCAAGTTTTCTAACCCTACCTTTTAAGAACTGTTATGTTGTGATTGTTTTTAAATATTGCAATATATGCATGATAAATTTTTTAAGGTGATTTAAAAATTGTTATATATTGAAACGATAAATTCAGGCAAGTTTTCTAACCCTACCTTTTAAGAACTGATATGATGATTTTGGTATAATAAAAGTACCGGATTTGAAACGATATATTTAGATCGACGATTGGTGGGTGTAAGTTTATGAAAACCCGGAAGTATTCCGCAGTTATTAAATTTGAGAAATGTTAAAGCTAGAGAGTAGCATGACATGTATATTGTAGACCGAGAGTCGGTCGGTATGTATATTATAGTAAAAACTCGGAAATCATCCCGGTGATGTTTTAGACGATCAAAAGTCCGTTTTTATTTTATTCCAAGGGACTCGATGTCCACTTACGAAGTATTAAATACCTCGAATTTATTTAAAACAATTTCCAAAGATCGTATTCCCTCAACTATATTTAATAACACGAACAATGAATATTATTTCGGATATTCATTTTAAATAGGAGAAGTATACTCCAACAATTATTTATTTTAAACTCGATTACTTATATCTATTAAAGATTACTTTAATTATTTAAACATAAATTAGTTGATGAATATTATTTCAAATATTCTTTTAAAGAAGAATTATTCGAGATTTAATTATTTAATAATTATTATTTAATTATTCAGTATTTATTAAATGATTTAATATGATTTAAAAATCATAAAACCTATTATAATATACTCCTAGAATTCAGAAAATCATTCGTAACTTCCAGAACGTCGATGAATATATCTTAACTTATTTTAAATATTTAAACATAGTTTCAAAGGAAACTTCCCCCTTCTTTATTTATCCGTTGACAACTGTCAACTCACACTACCTTAGTACTTCCTCCGAAAATTCTCGGAAGTATATATATATATATATATATACGTATAAGATGAGTTATTTCTATCAACAAGCAAAACGCTTGGGGAACTTCGATATGGTTCGAGTTTTCGGGATATGATAGAATTCTTCAAAGGACTTGGAAGGGTAGACTCTAGTACGAAGAGTACTAGGGAGACTACCAAAGGTACCGCAGGCGAAGGTACTCTGTGTACTCAGGAACTTGTGAAGTATGTGTATACCTGATATGGGACACGTAGCCCGAATGCGGAAAGGGTGATAACCGGGATACGAACGTGTCGTCCTTCTACTAGTAGAAAAGGTTACTAATTTCCGTATTACTACTAATCATCGTATGCGGTGGCTCTAGTGAATGTCCTATTCTTCCAATTGGAATTGAAATGCAATATCGTAACCCAAGCCTAGGCGTTGGGTTTACCATTAAGGTATTTGCAGACTAATAAGTCAATCAAAGAATTGTTTGAAAAGAGGTGTGTATCACCAAGAAAACTAATTTGAATAAATACATATCCTTATACGGATTAATATAATTTCTTTAACAATCTTTTCATACCGTTGATTATTATGGATGAGCATTATTTCTCACTCTTTCTTTATTTTAAATGTCACAACACAACAGATAACCAGTATGCCGGTGTGGGACTTAATCACTTGCAGTCGTGGGGAGAAACCCTTGCAGCTTCGTCTCAGGTGGACCAGACTATTCAGATAGGTATAAGATATCAATAGTAATTATTGTCACTTCATGTAGAGGTTACGAATAATTGTTTGAGATCCTGTAAAGTACATTTGAGTAATAATAATAAATGATACTTGTTGTATATCGTTTCTAAGGCCATAACTTGTGAGTGTGTGAGATTGGTGGTCTGTGATATGAAATAATTGGATTATTGAGTTAATAAAGGTTATACATGATTGAAGGATTGCGTGACGACCCAGATTCCTGACCCCGAATTTGGGGGCGTTACATTCAAACTCTGTTTAGAGTCAGTGCATTCTTAGAGGCATTAGCTAGTTAGTTGATTATGGTTATCCTGAGGGGATCAATTGTATTATTATTTAGTTGCATTCATGTAGTTGCATTCATGCATTAGTTTGCTTTATAGTTTTTGAGTCTGTTTATGCTTGAGGACAAACATCGATTCAAGTTTGGGGGTGTGATAAGTGGATTTTATATCTACTTGGAATGCTTCATTACAAGCTTAAGTTGGTGTTTTAGACTCAGGTTATTGGTATTTCTGTATTTTTGCATTACAGGCATTAGTTAAATGAATAAATGAGCTTTTCAAGGAAATATACTGAAAGGATGTCAGATTCTGAAGTCAAGACCATTCTCATGTTGAAGAGCATCTCGATAGCTTTGCGTGGACTATTGGATCATCGAATTCTGACGAGCGGAACTCAAACTGCAGCCAAAACAAGAAATGGAGCCAAAGTACAGAAGTGTGGCACGCCCGCGCGGGGATGCGAGGCGGCCACGCCAGAGAGTAGGAAGCACGCACGCCCACGCGGAGGTTGGGGCGGCCGTGCCAGTTGTCTGAGCCAGAATCCTATTTTTACTTGAATTTGATGATTTTGAAGGCCTAGGTCGTCCAGAAGCATATATAAGCCAATAATAGTTCGTTTTTAATAAAGAGGAGCCAAGGCAGAGCAATACAAAGACCTAGAGAGCACAATACGGTTAAGGAGAAGAAGACTTTTATATTATTCATTATAGTTGTATTTCAGATGCTTGTTTTCGATTTGTCTTTCAACCCTAATACTCTTATCTTGTTTATTAACATGTTTCCATTGAAACCCATGGTGACGATGAGTTCGATTATGAACTAATCATTATCATGGGGTTCTAACGGATTTATCTATGGATTTCAATATTTAATAGTTTTATAATCCTTTCCGTGTGGTGATTTATCATTTCCTAGTTTGGTTGTGCTTATTCGTGTTTGATGCATAGCAAACATCTAAGATTGTTTGTTAATCTCTATTGAAGCGACAGTGAATATAGAGGTTTAGAACTTGCCATGCTAGCATAGGTTCATGAATATTTGTTATGCATGATTCGTGGGTAATTTTAACCATCTTATTCACCCTATGTAATCAAGATAAATAACTTGTTCTTAAACCATTATGTTTTCAATCTTTATACACATATAGGGGCTAAGCATAATTGGTGTCTATTCAACTTATAACTTAACTGTGGATTTTTTATAGTAGGTATACGTATAACGAAAGTTAGCGTATACTAATTTTGTGTTATCTGATTAGTTGTCATCACCATCACATGCTAGGATTGAAGACATAAACTTTGAATGAAGTATTTAATGAAGTTAGAATCCCATGTTTATTCTCATATAAGTAGTTCAATCTTAATTCTCTTAGTTAATGCTATTTAGTATAATCTCTTAGTTAAATCAAAACTCAATTTGTTATTTTTCTTAGCATTGAGCGATAACCATACATTGTTGCATAAGTGCATAATCTGAACTTAATCTAAACCGATTCTCTGTGGGAACGAACTTGACTTATATCTTATACTACTTGTGATCACGTACGCTTGCGTGTATTTTCGTGTGTGTTTTAGTACGAACATTTCCTAGGTTATCACTTGGTCTCTTGCCATCCTACATTATCTCACATTCGTTCACGTACGTTTAAATCAATTCCCGTAAATGCTATGTCGAATAATTCCGCTTATCGTAAATCATTACCATTTCCAGTACTCATACTTGGTTATAAGTTATGAAATTCTAATTCTCGTGATTTTCTTGGTTGTGGTATGTTAGGAATATGTTGTGTACTTGATGATAACTTGAACAAAATACTTAGTAGATTTTATTTAAGTGATTTTGTAGCTTTCAATGGATGATCAGTTCAACATCCATTGAAAGAGTAGCTTATGTAATAATAAGTTTAGTAGAACATTCATGTATATTATAATGCCTTAGTGAACTAGATGTTGCAGAATATTTAAGTCATGTTGACTACTAGCTTGGTATGCAAGATAGGTTAGTTAATTGTAAATATTAGATGCCTTGTAATCTTGTATAAATAAAATAGAGTTAACTGCCAAGAAGACGGTCTCAATGGATGATTCACATAGTTTCAACGGATGTTCAAATTCAAAAGAGTGGTTGATAGTGACTTGACAGTCACATGCGTTGATTATATGCAAATGGAATGTGGCAGCCTATTTGCAGGTTATAGAGGACAAAGAAGCATTTCCATTTCCATGCGAAACTGAAGATATTCAAATATGCTGGATAGAGAAATGAAGAATCATGAAATTAGACTAGAAACAGTTTGTCTTATTTATTTGTCTTTTTATCATGTAACTTGGTGATACATAAGCCAAGTGTAGCGAGTAGAACATTAAGAATCTAAGTTAGAAAGCAAAAACCGGAGAAATAGATAAGGCAAAATCTGTAAAGAATTTCTCTGTTCTTGTAGTTCAACTTGTAAGCAGTTGTGTACAATATTTTAAACATAGTTCTCTACTTAATATATATCTCTGGTGGAAAAGTTCAATCCACCAGAAAGTTTATAAATACTTGTATTTGATTACTTTGTGTTTTGATTTGTATACTACTTTCATTCTGTACCATTGTTAAATTAAACACAGTTATATATTTATAACAGAACTGTTCTTAAAATTAAAAAGAAGACATAATTACATTCAACCCCCCTTCTGTAATTCTCGTTTAACATAGTATAATTCTCGTTTAACATAGTATAATTCTCTTATTCCTCGATGGCTAGTAAATAATGTCATTTTAACTATTGGTTTTCTTCGAAAACTAATGACTTTTGCATAGACTCATTTAGTACGTATAACCATAATATGAACTCAGAAACTTAAATTAAATACTCGTATATGGTTTGATCGCAAAAGTTTTTATTAACCCACAAGCTTACTATTTATAAGGGTCTTTTACCGATGTCAAAAATTTGGGTTTTTACATAATATTTTAAGAAATAACTTTAATCCACAAATATCATCAGTATCAAAGCTAGTGTTGTTTGAGGTACCTTAATCTCAGGATCATCAAATTCACTATCGATATTAGCCATGAGAGCATAGTTGACACCCTCAACAGATTCTAATGTATCATCCCAGTTTTTCTTCTTCTTCTGAGTAATCAAAGCTTGCTTCTTTTCAACTTTTGGCTTTCTGTAGTCAGCTGCAAAATGTCCAACTTCATCACAGTTGTAACATTTGATCTTGGACTTGTTAATCTTGCTAGAATTGGACTCATTTTCATCATATTTTCTATAGTTCTTCTTAATAGAGTTTGAAGAACTGGAGCCTCTCCTGGAAACTCTCTTTCCTTTCTTAAGTCCTTGTAATCCATCTTCTTAAAGCATTTTACCATCAAGGCAACCATCTGCAAGATCTTCTCATCATCATCATGATCAATTTTAGAATCTGTAAAAATATCAGAGTTTGAATCATCATCAGTATTTGATGACTCGGTATCAGACTTTACAATCATGGTCTTTCCTTTTGAATGACCCTTTCTCACAGCTCTTTGTCTTAGCTTCTCTTCCACCCTGAGTGCAACCTGTGTTGTCCTTGACCCTTTCCTCTTTCTCATTTTCTCCATCTCCGGTTCATTAGTCTTAGGCATTCCATAAATCTCATCCAGAGATATATCTTCAAGATCATAGTTTTCTCTCATGTATGTGACCTTCAATGTGACGGCCTCAACCCCGGGTTCAGGAGTTGACGTCATCCACAACACAACAACTAACATAATATAACTCATTTCACTGATCAAAACATATACATGACCCCTCTTACCAAGATCTTTTCCAAGTTTAAGTATGACTTAGGTTATAATTCACCACAAACTAATTCATTACAACCAATTTGACAATACTATCTTAAAACACAACTCAACAGACCATTTCTGGTCTGACACAACTACCTCAGAGGAGCCTGACACGGAATGAACTGGAACTCTGCCCGACTACCGCGGGAGAATCTCCTAGGTATCTGCAATACATATATAAAACATTTTCCAAGGGTGAGCAATCAATTGCTCAGCAGTACCACTATATGAATAACAATCAAAAACAATTTATGCTAAACATTTATAGGAACAGAAATCATAACTCGTTTATAAAACAAGAAAACATGTGAAAATTGATGAAACTGATGAAAATTGGATTATCAATAGCTAGCATGCTCTATAAAACATTTCATTAATTGTGCTGTGTAAATACCAGAGTTCAATTTTAGCATGCTACTTTCATTTTCAAATAGGGAAAGAGATCGATCGAAAGGGTGGAAGACAGAAATAGGGAAAGAGAGGCTGCAAAGATGAGAAAGGAGAAGATAGCCGGCTGGAATAACAAGAACAGGGGAATAAGATCAAGTATATTTATCTAATTTAATTACTCAGAAAAATCTGATTTCGCACCGAAATGTATCAATTTAATGAATACTATACGGGTAGAAATAACCCGGAATTTACCCGAACAATTAAAACAATTCTCGGAATAAATAGGAATTAATAAAACAAAATTTTCAAAATTTTTAAAGCATTTTTAAAACGTGCATTGGACCCGCATTTTAGAAATTAACGGATAAATGTGCGGGTGAATTTAATCCAAATAATTTCCAAAATAATTTTAAAATTCTCAGAATATTCCAGACTTAATAAAATATGAATTTCATAGTTTTTAAAAGAATTCTGGAATTTAATATTGATTTTACGAATAAATACAATCAGAAAATCACTCAGGGATAAATAATCAATAAAATATTAATTTCTAAATTTTATAAAATCCCAAAAATAAGTATTGTAATTATAAAATCATAAAAACAATTTTAGAGACAATTCAGATATTTATGAAAATAAATTTGCATAAAATCACTTTTAAATATCAAAACAAAACACACAACTTCACAACGGATTACACAAATGATACTCGAACACCAACGATCACACATAATTAATAATAAAATAATATCCAGCTGACAGAAACCACAAACATATTTTATTTATGTAATTATTTAATAATTACACATTTAAACAATATAAAAATATACGAGTCGTTATAATCTTCCCCCCTTAAAAAGATTTTGTCCTCAGAATCTGACTTAACTAAACAAGTGAGGATATTTGTCAAGCATATCTGACTCTAACTCCCAAGTAGACTCTTCTACTCGAGGATTCATTCAAAGCATACTCACTATGGATATAAACTCATTCCTAAGGACTTGCTCATAACGATCTAGGATCTGGATCGATCATTCCACGCAAAACAATTTGGATGAGAGCCCATTGGCTCCTACTCAACGACTTGGTTCGAATCAAGAACATGTCGCTTTAACATTGACACACGGAATACGCTGTAAATTTGCTGTAACTATAGCGACAATATTAACTCATAAGCAACTTTATCTATCTTCCTCGATACCTCCAATGGTTCCACATCTTTAGGACTCAACTCGCCCCTTTTGCTCAAACTTAATCAATCAATTTCAAGGTGAAACTTTTATCAATACCAACGATCCTATTTCTATATACATATTCTTTCGATGCAAGTCTGCCTTCTTTCTTTGTTTAACCTGAGTTACCTCAATTTCTTTCCAAATCAACACCACTGCATCTTTGATGAGCTGAATTAACTCAGGACCTAGCAACATCTCTACTCCCACTTTCTCTTAATAGTGTGGGGAACCACACTTATGTCCATACAAGGCTTCGTAAGGTAGCATTCCTCTACTAGTATGATAACTATTAACATAGGAAAACTCAATCAATTGTAGGTGATTACCTCAGTTTCCTTTTAAACCCAAAATATATATTCTCGACATATTTTATATCTTCTGAATCGTCTTCTCACTTTGACCCTTCGTCTAAAGATGATAGAGGGTACTCACTTTCAACTTAGTTTCCCAAACATTCAAACACTTCTTACTCATTTCATCAGTTAAGGCTAGAAAGTAATCTCATATATTCACTTTTTATAACCTTCAGGTATTTGAACTTCACATTCCATTTTTCCCAATTCTTTTATTAACTCCTCAGCAATTTTAATCATATTCAATTCTCTCCTTCTACACAGGGCATCTATTACTACACCGGCTTTGCTTAAATGGTCGTTAATGGAATAATCGGGATCATTTATTATTCTCAGCCAAAATTTATACTTGAAACTTAATATATAGTTGCTTCCCTTCTAATCTTCGTAGGGAAATCCTTGGGCATCCTCATAGACATCTTCAGTCTTTGAATAGCTGAGGATGTTATCAATAAATATAATTATGCTTATCCAAGTTCTCCTTATACACCATATTCCTTAATTCCTTATAGGCAATTGATACACTTGTTACTCCACATGATATCACCAGATCTTGCAATACTCATAACTCATTCTAATCGCAATCTTTAATATGTCCTCAGGCTGGATCTTAAGTTAATCCCCGAGAAATAACACACTCCTTGAATTAGGTCTCGCAAGTAATCAATTCTTAATAGGGGTTACTTATTCTTATTCGTCGTTTTGGTTAATCTTTTGATAAACTGTACATAATCTCATAATTTCAGTCCTCTTCTCCCATAGCATCACTGGTGCGCCCCACAGGGATATATCTGGTATAATCGCCTCCCTTTCCGATAACTTCTATAATTACTTCATTCCCACTGGCCGCTGGAGAAACTCCAGGGCATTCATTCATTACTCGAACTTCTTCCATCTTAAATATTTTCTTCTTCGTATCTCCATATGTGGCGGATCTACCAAATATCCTAAGCTTATTATTCCTTTTCTCGCATGCTTGGAAGAACCTCATATCTCGCTTCTGCCCCTAGAAAGTTACCTTACTATTGGCTTCAATACACCTTACAATTCACTTCTTCTGAAAATCAACCTTTGCATTATGACATGACAACCAATCCGTTACCAAAATCACATCGAACTCCTCTAACTCGACGGGTGTCAGATTAGATGAAAAGAATACTCATGGATTCTGATTGACAGTTAAGATAGAAGTAATTCACTGAAAGTCCATCTTGATTGACCACTTTTATGGTTAAGGGCTCAGCTAAGTCTTCTAATATCAAATTCATTTTACTCACACATCTCTTTGGTATAAAAGGATTAGACGCTTCTTAATCAAATAAAACTTTAACATGTATGGAATTGAGAGAAAATGCACCTGCAACTATGTCCGAGTCATAGGCGTTAGATCTCTTGATCACTCTAAAAGTTCCGCCTCTAGTTATGCTGGATGTTGGCCCTTGGGATGTAGTACCTTGAGTAACCGTTCCACAATTCCTTGCAATATGTCCAACCTTCCTAAAATTGTAACAAGTAACTTCTGAATTTTCGAGGTTGCATTCCGGCGCATAATGACCCTTATGACCACATTTGAAACATTGAACATTCTTTGTTTTCGGATCTGAAAATCACATCAGAATTTAACTTAATCTAATTGGAATCAAATTTTATCTAACTGACCATTAGTTGATGAAATTAACCAACTCTCTCTTTTAATTGATCAATTAGAGTATCAACAGAAACATCAATAACACCCAAAAGTATACGTTGTATCTTTAAAAGTAGGGTATTTTTCCAAAAATTTGGGCAGCATCTCCTCTGTATTATTGACTACCAGTCGGACTCAAGCCGACACCAACAATCCACCAACAACCATATCAATCCATCATCATCAACCAAACCACTAACAAGTGTACTAACCAACTGCCACCACTCAACTCCACAATTCACAATACTGTGACACATAACATACTAATAACCATATGTATCACTAACCAACATAACAAACAATGGGGTTGGATATTTCATCCACAACTACCAAAAAGCAACCTCGCAAACCAGGTCAGACTTAAGGAACTCTGAATCCTACTGGACATACTAGCCCAAATTTCAACCAACCACTTTTCTAAAGGAGGTTTTTTATTATTTGCCATCGACTCGTCCACCACTGAATTAACTTTTCTAAGACGAAAACCTTCTCCAATGGATCGCCAATCCTTTCTGCTGTCGTTATTCCAAAATAGCAACCAGATATAGAACTTTTACTTCTCCTGATGGTTAAATCTTCGTTTACTTTGCATAATTATGACGGTCTGACCACAGAGGTTACCGAAGGAAATTCATTGCCATAACATGCCAAATAAAATTTTGAAATCAAGATAATCCATTCTGAAAGAAAAGTGAAGAAGATGCGGATATGACTTGGAGCAACCATACAAGTACGTAAGATGGTCAGTCTTAGTACCTACAGTTTACAACACATAATTCGGTGGCGTCCCACCAGACCTTTTGTCACACAGATAAATAGTCAAATCATATGTATTGTTTGCCCCAATCAACCGATAGAACCTTCGAGGAAAGAAATATAAGGGTTCAAGGTATAAACTACAGTACTGATCCACATTCACTATGATACTCGACTGTAATGGCAACCGCTGACTATTACCATTACATCTGAACTTTCACGGTCAGACTCGCTTCCTTGAGAAGGAAACTAGAAACCTCTACTAGACATTGCCAATGATACCTATATACATAGGAGACTCACTAAAAGCTAGGGCAGTTCTAGCCAGTCCTCAAAGGACATCAGGGTTACACCTCCGAAACCCTTGACTGAGCTCATAGACTCGCTCCTCTCATTGAGTTGCCGACTCACATCTATATATAAACCTTTTTGCACTCTTTTGACTCTATTCTGAACCTAAATCAGGGACTCAAACCAGTAGCTCTGATACCAACTGTGACGGCCTCAACCCCGGGGTCAGGAGTTGACGTCACCCACAACACAACAACTAACATAATATAACTCATTTCACTGATCAAAACATAAACACGACCCCTCTTACCAAGATCTTTTCCGGGTTTAAGTATGACTTAGGTTATAATTTACCACAAACTAATTCATTACAACCACTTTGACAATACTATCTTAATACAATAACTCAACAGACCATTTCTGGTCTGACACAACTACCTCAGAGGAGCCTGATACGGAAGGAACTGGAACTCTGCCTGACTACCACGGAAGAATCTCCTAGGTATCTGCAATACATATATAAAACATTTTGGAAGGGTGAGCAATCAATTGCTCAGCAGTACCACTATATGAATAACAATCAAAAATAATTTATGCTAAACATTTATAGGAACAGAAATCATAACTCGTTTATAAAATAAGAAAACATGTGAAAACCGATGAAACTGATGAAAACTGGATTATCAATAGCTAGTATGCTCTATAAAACATTTCATTAATTGTGCTATGTAAATACCAGAGTTCAATTTTAGCATGCTACTTTCATTTTCAAATCTCCCGTCCCATCACAGGACCCATAAAACCATTTGTCTCGTTACGGGGACCATAAAACCCGTCTCATCACAGGACCCTTAGAACCTGTCCCATCACAGGACCCATAAAACCTGTCCCATCACAGGACCCATAAAACTTGTCCCATCATAGGACCCATAAAACCTGTCCCATCATAGGACCCATAAAATCACTTGCTCGGATATAAATATATTGGATGATCCCTAGTGAGACAGTTGATCAGGCTATCTCCATAGGACAACTCTATCTTGGCCGTCCTATGAAATTTATTCCGGAACTCAGAGACTAGCTAGGTCTATGTCACGCTGGGCTGGTGGTTATAATAGGGTGCGCAACCACTTCGCCTCTTACGCTATCTTCCTGGCCGTTACGGGCCCTTGCGCACACTCATTCAAATTATTTGATCAATTTTATCTAGTTTTCCAAACCACTTACCTATCTTTTTTCAAAACAACTCTATCACAGCATACTTTCCAAAACATTTTCATTTTATTCAAAATTTAGAGATAGGTATTTTCAGAAGTTACTTTTCCCCCAAAACACAAGTTAACAAAACCATTGGAACACAGGGGATACGTAACTTAAACCGTTTTGTTCCAGAACGTAAATTTAAATTAACAATTATTCATATATTACTAAACCATAAAAATATGGTCAGGGGTACTTGCCTTGCAGAGCTTTACAAATATTATCGATTGACCTTGAGCCGACTCGGACGCTCAGGCTTTATCGCCTAACCACTAGACCACCCTGGATTCGACTTCAACACTCAGGTCCTTCGATTGGAACCTTATTGAGCTCGTTGACTGTCCACTAGGCTATCTTTAGACCAACGCCAACTTTTGGGCCTTCAGACTAGAACCTACAGAGTCGAAATACCCTAATTTAGACATTCAATTATACTTGACATATCCTCGCTAACAATCTACCCGAACGTTAACAAAACCCGACTCTTAACATACTTCATATAATAATACACGTATTAATTAGGGTTCACGTCCTCGAAAGTCGATTCGGTGTTCGCCTTCAGAAAAATATGTATACTCGTCATTGTACGAAATTAGGGTTATTGGTTTTGGCAAAACATTTCATCACAACATACAATCAGGTTTCACATAATATATATATATATATATATATATATTTATACATATTCGTTCGACGTCCCGATAATTGCCAGCTACGCTCCTGTATTTTCGTAGTTCGATTTCCCGGAAATCGGGCAGCGCCTCCTTCGTTTATCGGACTACCCGTCGAAACAGTTCGACGTCACAACAACCAAATTCACAATACCAATAATCCACAATCAGTCCAATTCACAATCCAAACATCGGTACGATTATAACAGCAATACTCTACTTTTCACTTTAAAATTAGTTTCTATAACTAATTTATTTATTTATTAAATTAGGACTCGGATAATGATCATCACGGTCCACCGTCGGCTCGCCGATGAGCCTCGGCAGCGAAATCTGTCGGTGCCCGAATAATTCAGGTGTCCAGACAATTCCACCGATTAATCAATATTTTCCCGCACAATAAAATTATTTTATTTCACGAATATTATTCAAATAGTTTCCTGCAGCAAAATTAATAAAATATTAATAAAAATCCCAAATCACACAGTAACACGCGCCTACGCGCATACAACCGGAAAAGAGCACACTCACAGCCATGAAGCCAGAGAATCCGGCAACACAGCAGGCGAGACAACACCGAGAACCACAGGGAGTATAACACACCCGAATCCACACACACACAAGTACACACACACAATCTCACTCACACACGCACACAACACACACACCTATACACACACACATATACACATAAACACAACAGTTACACAGCCGGATAACCACCAGAATAAAATCGGAGAACAGAGAGCAAGGCGGCCAGAAAAGAAAGGAAATTACCGGAGTAATACACCACTGCGGGAGGAAGAGGAGAAAACGAAGAAAAAGAAAAAGAAAGGAAAGAGGGGAGAGATCGATCGAAGGGGAGGAAGACAGAAATAGAGAAAGAGAGGCTGCAAAGATGAGGAAGGAGAAGATAGTCGGCTGGAATAACAAGAACCGGGGAATAAGATCAAGTATATTTATCTAATTTAACTACTCCCAAAAATCTGATTTCGCATCGAAATGTATCAATTTAACGAATACTTTATGGGTAGAAACAACCCGGAATTTACCCGAACAATTAAAATAATTCTCGGAATAAATAGGAATTAATAAAACAAAATATTTCAAAAATTTTAAAGCATTTTTAAAACGTGCATTGGACCCGCTTTTTACAAATTAACAGATAAATATGCGGGTGAATTTAATCCAAAAATTTTCCAAAATAATTTTAAAATTCTCAGAATATTCCAGACTTAATAAAATATGAATTTCGTAGTTTTTGAAGAATTTTGGAATTGATTTTACTAATAAATATAATCAGAAAATCACTCAGGGATAAATAATCAATAAAATATTGATTTCTAAATTTTATAAAATCCCAAAAATAAGTACTGTAATTATAAAATCATAAAAACAATTTTAGAGATAATTCAAATATTTATGAAAATAAATTTGCATAAAATCACTTTTAAATATCAAAACAAAACACACAGCTTCACAACGGATTACACAAATGATACTCGAACACCAACGATCACACATAATTAATAATAAAATAATATCCAGCTGACAGAACCCACAGACATATTTTATTTATGTAATTATTTAATAATTACACATTTAAATGATATAAAAATATACTAGTCATTATATTCAAATCCCACTTTTCAGGAAGTGTAAGAAGAAACATCATATTTGAATCTTCTGGATCATATTCCTTATCAACAAGTGACAAATCATTCAACAATTTCTGAAATTTGTCATGAATCTCAGTTAGTGACTCATTAGCTTTTGAGTCAAAGTACTCATATTCCTGTGTGAGTTTTATTTTCCTATTGTTTTATAGCAGTGGTGCCTTGACACTTAACTTCCAAAGTGTCTCATATCTCATTTGTTGTCTTACATCCAATCACCCTATTAGACATAACACTGTCCAAACTGATATGAAGCAGATGTCTCACCTTAGCATCTTTCATAATTGATGTTAAATTTTCAGGAGTATAATCCTTCTTCTTTTTGTCAACCATCTATTCAGTCTCACCAGAAATAGCAACATCAAGTTTCCTGGGCCTGTGTGGACCATCATAAATCCTGTTCAGATATTCAGGATCTGTAGCCTCCAGGAACATACCCATCTTTACTTCCAGATTGGGTAATCATTGACTTTCCAAATTGGAACTTTGATGGTTCCATATCTGCTCATGTTGTTATTTATTTGGTTTATGGTTGGTGGTAGTTTTTGTGTTTGAGTTTCTTTGTCTACCATTATTGATTATTTTCTGGATCTTAAACTATTTATGTATCAACAACAAGCTCCGATACCAATTGTTAGGCCTTTAAGTATACTGTAGAGGGGGTGAATACAGTATAAATAATCAAATCAAATTAAAACTCAAAATTTAAGAATCGTTTTTATATTAATGAATAAAAACTGATTACAAAACTCTCTCGAAGGATGAACAAATATCCTTGAGAGCTGCTAGGTTAAACAGAATGATAAAATAATAATCGACACATGCAGTGGTAACCTAATCTGTGCTTATAATGCACAGTTATACAATTAATTTTGTTGATATGATATACATGAAATAAGGAATCCTAATACATATCCGACTATTGATTGCTACACATAGGTAAAGCGCTAGACCGACATATTTTTGCAAATATATCTTCCTGTGATATCTCCTGATTACCAGCTTGACAAATACCGATATGAACAATTGGGGATTACAAGTACCGTTCAACAAATACAAATGACAAATGTTGATGACATCAACCTTTGTCAAACTCTGATATCACAAGTACTGATGGAAAACTCTAATAGTCTATATACTGATATCATCAATTATATATAACAGGCGTACATACTGAGTCAACTCTTCACTTATTCATAGAATGTGAATTAGCCATTTGGAGTTAGAGTTATGTCAATAATGGTGGAAAATAGATGTTAGGCCAAGGAATTTTAACATGTTTTTCAGTAGATGAGACTTTCTGCGTGATCAGTAATGAACATTGAAAAATGCATGAATGGTGACCGTCTCATCCTAATTGCGAACAATATCGCTAGCACTAAATGTGAATATTTTTAGAGGCAAGAAAATTTTGAGAAACAATTTGATCTCTCTCATTAAACATCATTCATTTAAATGGATGAAAACATTAGAGTTAATTAGCCTCGCTTTTGAGGGCGCATGTCATTTTGCTTCTTGGAGTTGCATTATAGTGAGCTTGCATCAAATTTTGTAACAAATTTTGACATTATAAACTAGTAGATCATGAATTTACTTGTATTGTTGATAGGTCTTTTTACTTAAAGAATTAATTTACAATATGAGCAGGCATATGGGGATAATTAGAAAAAAGAAGGGACTGATGAGGTTGCTTTTAGAAAGTACATTATTGATATCATTACCCAGTCCCCTTTTAAAAATTCTCATATTGGAATCTGTTCAGATTGTTTGCAAGCTATTAAGATTGTAAAATAGAAAATTATCATGAAATTTTGGCAAGATCCAAAAATAAATGGGACAATGTATTTTTTCGTCACCCAACTTATCGTGTCTTAAGAAACTTACCATTCATCTATAATTTTTTTTCTTTTACTCACTAATGTTAGGTTCATATTTTTTTTAGTCACTAAAGTTAGGTTCGGATTTAATTATTAGCATTATGTCAATTTTTTGTAGCATTAATATAGTGTAGTCTCTAATATTTTAATGATATGATATATGTCTATATCTTTATATATAATACTTCATATGTCCCCCAAGACGTTTACCTTGGGTGATGAGAGTTTGACCGGCATTTTAACACTCCTAAAAGATGTATTTTCATATATTATTTTAATTTTTTTATTCTTACTAAAAATTTAACGTTTAAATTTTATATACAAAATGAAAATTTTCAAAATAAGTTATAAAACTATGTTTATAAGAAAAATATCTCGTGAGAGTTGTTTGATTTAATACCAAATTCATATTATTACAACATTATTCTATTATTGTGTTTATATATATACTTGTTTCACGATTCTATTAGAATGGATGGGTTTAAAGTTTTGATTCTGGGTCGGTAAGAGTTGCATGAAGGAGTTGTGATTAGTGACTTCATTGGGTTTTGAAAGTGTCCCTGTGGAAGTTTAGTAAAATATTGACATGTAACTTTTTAATATTTTTAGTACTTTATGATCAGTTTCCTAATTTGATTGTATTGACTTTTTTATTTTCTTAATTCCCAAACCTCTTACTTCAATCAAAAAAATCTCCTAGAAATTTTAGTAGTATCTTCTGCCTTGTATATGTAGTAGTTAATAATCCTCTTAATCTTAAAAGGCTAAAACAGTTGTTGACTTGTTGCTTCTATTAGGATTATATTAGCATTGTTCACAAATTGGGATGCCTCTTCCTAATAATTTTGATTTTGAGCTTAGTACCCCACCTAAAAAATAACGGACGTATATGATTTGATTTTATACGGCTATTTATAATGTACATACGTCTGTTCAGACTAGACGTTTAAACCAATATACGTTCTTCCTATAACAGACGTATATAATTGAGACATTATACGACTCCTCCATATGAATCACGCAAACTCAAACATATATAAGCTTTTTTATAACATGCATATGACACTTTCTGTACTAGTTAGCACTATATTTTAATAATCCTACAAAAAGTTGACAAAATGCTAATAATCAAATCTGAACCTAACATTAGTGACTAAAAAAATTCCGAACCTAACATTAGTGAGTAAAACAAAAAAAATTCTAGTTGAGTGGTAAGTTTATAAACACACAATAAGTTGGGTGACGAAAAAATCCATTTTCCCAAAATAAATATTACTTACATTTCAAAAAATATAACAGAGTGACTCATAGATTGGCTAGGGAGGGGGAAACTAGGTCTATATGTTAGGGTTTATACTAAACTATTTGTTTGAAATATATAATATTATCTTTTTCTTTGTGTTTTTGATTGCGTATTTTCACATTATGTGTATATCATAAATTGATCTAGTATCAAATGGGATATTAAAAGAATAGATCGTCATTATCTATATATAATATATTAAAAGTTCACAATCTAAATGATGATATTCAAACCACTGTAACAACTGAAGTAATATCAGGAAATAATATATCTTGGATATGAAATAATACTTGTGTACTTTTTGTATATTGAAAATGATCAAAATATTAGAATTGTTCTTATCTTCTGATAATAAAGAAGAACTAAGATTTCATAATTTTATTAATACTTAGATTCTTAATCTGGATGTAGTGATGGATACTTATATGCAATGCACATGTTTTGCTTTATAAATGATATATGAAGAAATTTATTATGAATTACAAAATAATGTATTGGGAATTGACATTGCAATAGAATGGGATATAAAATATAAAAGAAAATCATGTCCGGAAATATTTGGGTCATGATGTCCTCTTAAAATCTCATAAAGATAATTATGCTTATGTCTTATAGGCGGATTTGTTCTTAGATAATTATAAGATTGAGTGTATGATCAAGGATAAAAAATATTAATTAAAAAATTAATTGTCAGAAATTAATTTAATTAATGAACATGTAAAATTTTAAACATTGAGAATTTAATAAGCAATTAATATTGGATTTTGACAAGCTAGGGTTTTTGGAGCAGCTGACAAGGAGGCATCCAAGAATGCGTTTTTCAAGAATTTCGAAACTAAAAAATAGGAAATTTTTGGGAATCGAAGGTCACACTTGACTCAAAGAAAATAACAAGAAAATAAGACGTGGATTGAATCACTTACACTGTAACAATTAAGGTATAATTTATGTTCATTCTTAATCATTTAATATAGTGAAATGTAGCACCCCAACCTGATTGTTCGATGGTTATGATGTCTCTTATTTGATTGATACTTCATTTTTTGATTCGCTGTTAGCTAACTGTTTAGGTTATAGGTGGGAAAAAGATTCCGCTTGTAAGATTTGAATGATCAAATTTTTCGCGGTTGGGCATCATTCACATCTTGGATCATACAAATGTTATTTTATTATCCAAAAATATCATTATTACTTTATTTGATATTTTATACAACCTCATAAGTTCCATTCATCTTCATCTTATATTATCATGACAACAAATAACTTATGATTTGCCCTTGCACCGGGGATAATCAAAATCAATGTGCATAGTATGATAGATGATGAAGTTCACCCCAATGTTAATGATAATATTGTTGGTTTGATGGCAAGACACCACGCAACAAAGTTTATCTGGGGTGTGATGAGACCATTAAAAAAGATAGAGAGTACATGACAATGAAAATTGTTGTGACTAAAAACATATCGCGCATCCATATTAAAACTGATAATATTCAAGTATTTGAGCTTTTAGATCAGGATGATGAAACTCTGGAGTTCAAGGGTCTTACAGTGGTTGTTTAGCAAATCAACATTTTGCATGCAAAGCTTAATAAAATATTTTAGAATGACACTCAATGTAAAGGTTACAAGATTACATAAATCTTAAAATTTTTGTAAAATGCAGAAACACTAAGTTATCCTTGATGAAGATCAACTAAATTTTTTTCCGGAGAAAAAATCCGAGGAATAAATGCATAGCCAAATCTGTTATTTAAATCTTTTCATACTGGCAGTTTTCAAAAATAACACGCTTCTAGATACATTTTCATCTAGATTAAACATCAATCGGGATATCACTAAATCATTTCACTAAATCATTACAACGTCGTCAAGACTTATATTCAAGAGAAGTGATTTAAGGTGCACTTATAATACCATTCACAAATCATAATTAGTTTTTAGCTAACAAGGTAAAAGTAACTTTTGGTGCACTAGTAGTACATTCATAAATTATAATTTGTTCTTAGCTAACAAAGTCAACATTACGTTTCGTATCCGATTATTAAAACCTTACAATTAAATTTGATATACATCAATTAATTTGTACACGTATTAGAAGGATGAATAAAAAAAACACTAGATGAATTCTGATTACTTTAATTAGATATAGTGCCTTTTTGGCAACTGGTAATATTACCATATATGGGCTGAATGACCGTTAGCAAATTTACCAGATCTTTTGGCCAAACTAGATGAACAGGCATATAAAAAGAAATATGGTGAAAAGCTGAATGTTGGCCGGTGGGTACATTCCCATTCTGATCTCACCATTTTACACGTGTGTATTTATTATTTTATCTCCTTCTTTTCCAGATTAATAGGAGTAATTATAAATATTATAACATTTCTCTTTTATTTTTATATTTGTTTATCAAAGTTATTGATTAAAATTGCAACTCTAATTTTTTTAACTTATAAATTGTGATTTTATCAAAAAAAAATAGTTGATTTATGAATAAGTCATCTAAACACCTAAATACCTTATAGTTTTGTTTGAATCCGAGAGCATAACACTGGTCAAACTAAACCAAACTAATTATATTTAGTTTTATTTTTTTATTCCGGATGAATAGTATTTTAGTCGAGATGAATAATGTATTTAATATAGTTTTATCCCGAGATCATTATCATTATTTAAAAAAAAAATCACATTCGTTTATCAAAATTATCAATTTACGTAATTTGTAATATACATTTTAATTTTGTTTTAAAAAAAATATAACTTATAAGTTATAACTTAGCAAACACATTATCAACTTATAAGTAATTTGTACTCAAAATTATCTAAATATATAAATAACTTATAAATTATAATATTTATATCACACCCATTTTAACTTTAATTTATAAATTTATAAGTTACATTTCCCCTTACATGATCATTTTGTGTAGACGATGACGATGCCATAGCTTTTGTCAATATTTTATATGAACAAGAGAAAAAATGATCAACAAGATCGAATAGTTACAAAATTGATGAAAACGATATCACAAAGCATGGTGATAATAAACGAAGAAATCAAAGAGCATATCTCTAGGAGATCAACAAAATGATCGTACTATCCATGAAAATGATCAAATATCACATAAGCTTAAAATAATACTAGAACTCAGGCATAATCACCAATTCATGAAGAAGATAAACACGTTTCAATGGTTCAAACTTTGAAAAACATTTTTATACATCAATATCTAAGAAAAGGCAAAGATGCAAATGTTTCGAAGACGATCAATAAAACAGTCATTGTAGTCATTTCATGAAACAAATCAGAATGAAGGAAACGCAATCAGCAAACTCTAATACCATGTTATTTTTTTTTTATAAATTATCAGATTATCATCAATTTAACAGTATAGTTGACAATCACGATTAACGAACAAGAAACAACTCTCGTTTCATTCCAGAAAACTAAAACTACACATTCAACTATTATCGGTTTATCATTTTATTGATATTATCATGTGTTACTTGCCTGTTAATTACGCGGGTTACTTGCAAATTAATATGCAACCGTGGCAATTCTGTTACATGAGTGGCATCACAGTTGACAAGATGGAATCCAACTGGATGGGCTGATATGATAGTGTCAGAGTTGAATCCAAAATTTTATAAAAGGAAATAAAATTTAGATTCAATCCTAATTTTTTGGGAAAAATAAGAAGACAGTGTGGTCGATGTTTCGATTTTTGTAAGAGAGATTAAGAGTTGGACTTCTAGATGTGTGTGAATTTAACTATAAAAAAGGGCGACATTGTATTATTACTATTGTGATTTTCAAATTAGATAAAAAATTTCTTCTCAAATCTTAATTTTCAAATCAGTAATTTTTTTTAAAAATCCGGCTGACCTCCCAAAAAATATTTGTAGTTCCTGTGCTCCTGTTATAGGTTTTACCAAAAACCCAACAATATTAATTATTGAATACAAATCACTCTCAGTCATTTAGCAAGTACAATGTTGATAAAACTAGTGAGCTTTGTTTGTTTCAATCCAATCATCGAAAGCAAAAGTTATGATTTTCTTTTAACACATGCAAAAACAGATTACAATTTCTTACTTTTCTCCGGCAGTACGTAGTGCAATCCACTTGACAAATTCTGTTTAGTTGAGCTTACAGAATATTAGAAACAGCCCTTTTAATATAAATAAGTGAGAGGCCAGCTTGCAAAGCATTGTCATAATGCTTGGATTAGGACCTTTCTTTGAGTGGGGGAGATTAGAGTGTCAATTACAATCCACAAGTGCAAACAACAATTATAGCCCATGATTATGATTCCAAAAGTAGAAGAGATATATGAATCATTTATATATAAGTACATGATTATGAGAAACAGTTGTAATTATGCAATCAAAAAAATTAAGTCTACTTATGTGCTGCTGGCCCATCAAATGCTAATTTCCAACTAATCTCTACTATCTCAAGTTCTGTTCAAAAACCAAAACTTTATATGGTGTAGAACAATCAATTCTTTAGTTTCTAGTACCAAGAATACAAAAACCGACAAGCTCAGAGTCATTTTATGATTATTATAGCTTGTGTTTAGTTAACCTGCTCTCCGATCAAGTCCAGTCCAACGACAAGAAAAGCCAAACCTTGGAAAAGCAAATAGTAGAAATGAATTCCATGAGCAGATAACAGGCTTCTTGCAGCAGCAGTGAGTAGTAAAAAGGCAAGTGCAAGTTCCTTTCTATACAACTTGTTCTTCTTTTTTGATACTGGGGCCTCTTGTTCCTTTAGCTTACCCAACATATCAAGACCAGATTCAGATAATCCCCTTAGAATCTTTTCATTGTTTAAAGTCTTTGTTTCGCGCTCAGCAAGAGAAAATAAGTCTGATTCAGATGATCTCCCTGTTTTCTTTGTAACAATCCACTCATAAGAGCTTCCGAGCTGAAATAGCCCTGATATCATCGCATTGAACTTTGTCACAGACATTGTGTTTTCGAAAAGCAGGTATGGGATCAAGAATGGGAAAGACTTTGGTGCAGGTAGGATGTTTAAAATGGACATGGAGATAGGGACGTAACAGATAACCCAAATGGGTAATTCTGCCTCAGGTACAAACATGGTTAATGGTAGGATGATACAAAATAGAGTAAATGAGTAAAAGGGAAGAATCAGCTTCCTCAGAAGGAAAAATAGAAATATCAAGTTAGCCTTCTTCCATTTCGATATCTGCAATATCAAAATCAAATTAATACAATTTTGTAAGCTTATAAGACTTGCAGCTATTAAGAGTGAAAAGGTATTAGACACCACATTATTGACAAACCTTGGAACTTAAGATTGCAGGAAGACATAGTCTAAAGAGTTGCATTGGACCAGAGTGCCAACGGTACTGTTGCTTCTTATATGCTTCATAAGACTCTGGTAGTTCACATGGTACTGTGACATCGTTAAGGTAGATAAATTTCCAACCATTTAAGTGTGCTCGAACTGCAATATCCATATCCTCTACGGTTGTCCTCTCAAGCCAGCCTCCTGAGTCTTCTAAGGCCTTAATCCTCCAAACACCAGCAGTTCCATTAAATCCAAAGAAATTTAGGAAAAAACCATTCACTTGTTGTTCAACCTCAAAATGAAAGCATAGATTAATGTTTTGGAGTCTAGTGAGCAAATTCTCTTCTTTGTTAACAAACGACCAGCGAGCCTGAACAAGGGCTATATCCGAGTTTCGCTGAAAAGCAAATTGAAGCACGACCGTCTTAAATTTAAATTATGTAATCTTTGTCAATGATCAATTAAGTAACTGAAAAGAGATGAATTCTTACATGAAAGTGAGGTACAGTAAGCTTTAGATAATCAGGGTAGGGCTGAAAGTCTGCATCAAATATAGCCACAAATTCGTAGTCTTTGACATAGTCACAAGACATCGCAGACTTTAAATTTCCAGCCTTGTAACCAGTTCGGATGAACCGGTGTCTGTATACTATGTTGATCCCTTTTTCTCTCCATGAAGCAACCTCGTCTTGTATTAGTAGTTGTACAAGCTCATCGTCAGAATCATCAAGAACCTGAATCAACAATCGTTCTTTTGGCCAATCCAGCTGACAAGCAGCAGATATGGATGTTGCGAAAACCTAAATAATATAAAACATGCATCGATTTATTTTTTGCTAATGTAACATTATATCAATTGCAGAAAAGAACATCAACTGCACAAAAGGAATGTTTAAAACCACATTACCACACAGATTCTTTTTAGATTGAGCTAATGGAGTGACTCATTGGTGAATCTATAGTCAAATGCGACGTCTCAGTGAGATGGTTTTTTCCAAAAAGATGATCAAAAACAAACTTCTACGTTATTTTACAAGACTAGAAAAAATAACTTGTCTATTAAGAGAGGATTCAATTCTCAATTCTCATACCAAATTGCCAAATGTCAAAAAACAGCTGTCCAGTGTTTAGGCAAATCTTACTCCCACCACTTATGCATGAGAATTAAAACCAGTTACTTGAAAGTACGGGATACCAGTGTAGTTTGTTCAGAGCTGTAATATATGTACAACTTGCCAAAAGCAAAAGGACATTTCTCATTATTCTTTCCTATTCAAAAGCATATTCTTGTTTTCAATTGATTTTAGGACTATTAGAACAGCTCAGCAGATAAAGTACTCAGAAACTAATACAGTAAATAAGTAAATTATGAATTCATATGGTCATTCTCTACACCAAATCATTTTAACCTGAAAACTCTAACCGCCTAAAACTTACACAAATACTACGAAAATAATCATGTCACTAAACCGATATAGTTAGGTGTAGCAAATTACCAATTTTAGTACCAATGCTAGCAATTTCAGGGTAAATGAGGAGTTTGTGAATTATGTCATATGTGTGTGTGTGTGTGAGAGAGAGAGAGAGAGAGAGAGAGCGCGAGATGGAGAGAGAGGGGGGGGGGGGGAGAGAGAGAGATGTACCTCTTTCTCATTGCACATGGGAATCTGAACAAGAACCATTGGGAAACTTAAAGAATCTTCATCATCATATGCTTCTCCGTTAATTTCTGGCTTCAACTTGTTCCACTTAATCCAAAAACACCAAATCCCAAGAGCAAACCTATCCACTGATTGAATCATGAACAGAACAATGCAGAATTTAGAAAGGTTCATAATTGCAGGTGCTACATAATCAACTCTAAAAGAAAGCCAAGCCTTATAAGACCACTGCACAATCCCCTCAACCTCCCATTGATGAGTAATCTTTAAATCCCATTTCTTATAATAAGCAACCATTTCTATAACCAAAGCTACCACTGAAATTGCAAGAAAAATTCTTATAAAGCTATACAATCTTCCTCTATATTTAGACTCTTCTTCCCCAACATCAGATAAAGTTACCCTTTTCTTGAATGAATAAAAGATGGCAGGAGCAGCCATTGACAGCCATGAAAACAATCTTTGAGCTTTGAGAAGAAGAACCCATGATAACTGTTTAGTACTTGCAGCTTTTTGTTTATCTTTTGTATCATTCATCTCTACTAAAGAAAAGTTAGTAGGATTTACAATCTTCACCACAACTGAACTGGGTGCCATTTTTCTTGATGTATGATTGTAAAAAGCAAAGAATGCAAATTATATAGGCAAAGTTCTTCTTTTTTACTAATAAATGCTAAATCTTTGAAAAATATTTCTTTTTTATTTTCCAAAAGAAACCAAGAATCTAAGAAATTTAGTTAATGAGTACAAGGTAGTTTGGTAGCAGAAGTAATGATTCAAAAATAAATATAGGAAGAAATGAGAAAATGTGTCCAAATTTAATGGGGAGACGCACATTAGCATTACTATAAAAATGTGATGAACATATTTTTATTTTTTCCGGAATGAGTTTGGGATGCAAATAGAAGCTTCAGGCCAGGCTTTTTTTTAAAGACAGACTTAATAGTGAATAGGAATAATAAAGTCAACTAATATATTTAATATTGTATTAATCGGATGGCCGGGAGATGGTAAAAAGGAATAAAAGTATCACAATCTTGTATTTATTTCCTTCTGATTATTTGTGATAGAATGATAATCTCTAAGCAATATTGCTTTTTAACGTACTTTGAAAAAAATATATATAAATATATTTTAGATAATGTAAGATTTGGTAAAAGATATATTACAATTAATGTGTTTGAATAAAGTTTCATTAAAAGAAAAAATTAGCAATAATTCGTTAAGTTCTCTTCTACCTTATTTATGGAATATTTTGTCACAAATTAGGTGATTTCTAGTAATTTAATTTCATAAATTCTAGAAAAAGTAAACTTTCGGTGATAAAAATATCCTAACATAAAGGTCTGAGGTATAAGATATATATAATTGGTTTAACTACATAATCTGTTTAACTAGGGGACAGTTAGACATTTTCAAAGAGTAGCGCTAATTACCTGTACTCGTTATCAAAATATTTTATCAAAATATTTTTCGAATGACATTATCATATTTTTAATTTGTGATGTGGAGTTCATTTTTATAATCAAAAAAATTAGGGGAATTTGTTCTATATACTACTTTTTTTATTCTTATTTCTATTTTTACTAGTCCAATTAATGTGCTTTTTATCATTACTACGTTTCTTACACGCACAAGGTTTTATTGTTGTACATACGGTCCACTAGGTTTCGTTTTTCAAAAATACGGTAGTGGAGTTAGAGTACTGGAGTTTAGAGTAGTGGTTGGGGGTTGAGATGCTCAGACTCACTGTTTCATTACTTGTAACCAAACCTCTCATCAGCGAAACTTATCAGCGAAGCTCTCTCTCTAGAGAAGTTCTTTTTAGCGAAGCTCTCTCGTTCTCACTCCCGCACTGTTTTGCTGGTTAATCAGGTGAAGTGTTATAAATCCATAAATACCTCTGATTTGTTCGATTTTTGTTTGTTAAAACCCTAAATACCTTAATTTCGGATAATATGTTGCTTTATAGCTTGTTAGGTGATAAGTGGCATTTTATACCACTTAGAACATCTTAAAATGGCTTAAATTGGTACCTTGAAATCAAGTATTTTGTGTATTTGATACGTTTTTCTAGTGTTTATGCATTTCGGGGTATTAGTTGCATTTCGGAGGAGTAATCATCAAGAATAAGCCTTGGCATGTGTTCACCATTGCGAGAGGAAAGAAAGGGGCAGATTACGGCGAAGAAACGGAGCAAACTCAGGATTTTTCCAGTAGGGTCCTGAGCGCCCGCTCAGCTATGCTGAGCGGCCGCGCAGAAAGCTGAGCGCCCGCTCAGCTGTGCGGCCGCGCAGAAAGCTGAGCGCCCGCTCAGCGCGCAGGGTCGGGAAAAAAGATAAATTTTTAGGACTTCTACTTCTGTTTGGCTTCCACTTCTATGTAATCTGAGTTTTATGGGACTATTATATAAGTAGATTTAGAGACGTTTTCAGGAGGTTGGATCGTGGTATTAAGCAAGGAGCGAAGGAGATAAGGAAGAAGACCGTTTTAGCACACAGCAACGAAGAGGAAGCATATTTTCTTGTGATTCTTATTTCGTTGTAACGTTGGATGCTAGTTTTCTTACTTTGAACTTAATTACTCTTGTGACGTACTCTGATTTAATATAATTAGTTTAGTTATTATTTTCTTGTGTTTGTTTATTATGATTTCATATGAACTCATGATGACGATAAGTGCTATTATGGGCTAATCGTGATCATGGGGTCGCAACGGATTTACTATGGAATTCTTTAGTTAATTGTTTAATACTTTAGTGTGTGATGATTGTATGATATTTAGTATTGGTTGTGCGTATTCGTCTTATGTGCTTCGCGAACATATAAGATAGGGTGTTAATCTCTTGTGAAGCGATGATGGATCTTAAGATTTAGAACTTGCCATGCTAGCATAGGTTCATGTATGATATGCATGATTAGTGGGTAACTCCAACAGTTTTATTCGCCCTGTGTAATCAAAAGGAATAACTTGTGCTTAATTCGTTGTGTTGTCAATTTCTGTAGACATATAGGAACTCAACATAATTGATGCATATTCAACTTCTATCTTAATTGTGGATGCTTGGTAGAATGGTATGAGTACAATGAAAGTTGGCTTTTATCAGTTTCGTGTTATTCGATTAATATCATCACTGTCACATGCTAAAGGTAATAACAATAACTATTGAAGGAAGTAGTAATGAAGTTATGATCTCATGAGTGTTTTAATATTGTTAATTGAAGTGTTATTTAAGTGATAAACTAAGTAATTAATTGTAGTTAATATTTAGTCAACAATTCTAAGTGTTAGTGTCTTAACATTGAGAAGTAATCATACGTTGGTGTGTGAGTTTAATTGAAGAATAATTAGTCTGAGTCTCTGTGGGAACGAACTAGAAAGTATCCTATATTACTTGCGAACGCGTATACTTGCGTGTATTTTAGCGCGTATTTCCGCCCTAACAAGTTTTTGGCACCGCTGCCGGGGACTCGACGTATTTGTTTAGTTTATATACTTACCATCATTGGTCATTAGGACTCAGTGACTAGGACGTAGTTGTTACTTATTGTTTATGGTTGTGTTTCAGGTACTTTAGCGAGCGTTTATGCAAACTCGTTCTCGTACTCGCAAGAGGACTTTAGATACAGCTGAGGAGACAGACGAAGTTCTTGATACTCCGGAGAAGATAGATTTTGAAGATTCGGATTCAGGAACTGAGCAGAAAGAACCAGTAATCATGGGTGATTGTATTGTTCAGGCTCATCCAGCTCTTATGGACTTTTCTCGGCCTAAAATTGATGACATTCAGTCAAGCATTCTTCATCCAGCTATTCAAGCTAACACCTTTGAAATCAAGCCGGGCACTATTCAGATGGTGCAGAATTCTGTTTCTTTTGGAGGAGCTGCGACTGAAGACCCCAACATGCACATAAGGAATTTTGTCGAGATCTGCAGCACTTTCAAGTATAATGGCGTGACTGATGAGGCTATCAAGCTGAGGCTTTTCCCATTCTCACTGAGGGACAAAGCTAAGGACTGGTTACATTCTGAACCAGCTGGGTCCATCACTACTTGGCAAGATCTTGCGCAAAAGTTTTTGGTGAAGTTTTATCCGATGGCAAAGACTGCTGCTATGAGGAGTGCTCTTACTCAGTTTGCGCAGCAACCTACAAAATCTATGTGCGAAGCTTGGGAACGCTACAAGGAAATGTCGAGAAAGTGTCCACATCATGGAATGCCCGATTGGATGGTGATCACTGGTTTCTATAATGGTTTGGGGGCCCAATCTCGGCCCATGCTCGATGCAGCAGCTGGAGGCGCCTTATGGGCCAAAAGCTATACTGAAGCTTATAATCTTATCGAGACTATGGATGCAAATGAGCATCAAAACCCAACTCAGAGGATGATTCCTGGGAAGGTAGCATGTATTCTGGAAGTCGATGCAGCCACCGCTATTGCAGCGCAGCTCCAGGCGTTGTCGATGAAGGTTGATTCTCTAGCTACATATGGAGTTAATCAAATAGCTATGGTTTATGAGCTTTGTGCAGGTTCTCATGCTACGGATCAGTGTTCTCTTATCAACCAATCTGTTCAGTATGTGAATAATTATCAGCGACAACAGCAGCCTGTGCCAGCTACTTATCATCCTAACAACAGAAATCATCCAAATTTCAGCTGGGGTAATAACCAGAATGCTATTCAGCCACCATATCAGCAAGGTGTGAGTAAACAGTTTAATCCACCTGGATTCCAACAACCACAGCAGTATGCTCAAAGGCAATCATATCCTCAACAGGGAAGTGCAGCTGCACCTACTAGTGCTGATTTTGATGAACTTAAGCTATTATGCAAGAGTCAGGCGGTTGCTATCAAGACCTTGGAAAATCAAATCGGTCAAATAGCCAATGCAGTGCTAAATCATCAACCTGGCACACTTCCCAGTGATACGGAAGTACCAGGCAGAAAGGAAGCTAAAGAGCAAGTCAAGGCTATTACCTTAAGGTCTGGGAAAGTTGCTGATGCTGAAAAGGCAGAAGAAGGAGAAGCTGAAGTTAGAGATGAAGAAGCTAAGCAAAAGGAGAAAGCGGCGGAACCAAGAAAGACTACTGTTGAACACACTCTGCCTGAGGGTAATACAGGGGAGAAACAACTCTATCCTCCACCACCTTTCCCTAAGAGATTGCAGCAACAAAAGCTGGATAAACAGTTCGGTAAGTTTCTGGAGGTGTTCAAGAAACTTCACATCAATATACCTTTCGCTGAGGCTCTGGAGCAAATGCCTAGTTATGCGAAGTTTATGAAGAATATTCTTTCAAGGAAGGTGAAACTGGATGACCTTAAGACCGTTGCTCTAACGGAAGAATGCAGGCTGTTCTGCAGCAAAAGTTAACTCCAAAGCTTAAAGATCCAGGTAGCTTCACCATTCCTTGCACCATTGGCAAGTTGACTTTTGAAAAGTGCCTTTGTGATTTGGGAGCAAGCATCAATCTGATGCCGTTGTCGATCTTTAAAAAGTTTGATTTGCCTGATCCAAAACCCACCTACATGTCTCTATAATTGGCTGATCGTTCTATTACTTACCCAAGGGGCATAGTGGAGGATGTGCTAGTCAAGGTGGATAAGCTCTTCTTTCCTGCAGATTTTGTTATTCTGGATTTTGAGGAAGATAAGAAGATTCCCATAATCTTGGGAAGACCTTTCTTGGCTACTGGCCGTACCTCAATGAAATTCCCTACAGAAGATGAGGAGTGCTTAAAAGTGGATGTGATTGATTCTGCGGTTACTTCATAACTCGATCGCATGCTAATGCCTGATACATTGGAAAAGGCCTTAGTGGGGGATTTTGACAGTGATGATGAAGATGGCAACGAGCAATTACAATATCTGAATGCTTCTCCCTGGAAGTGAAAGCTGGACATGCCGTTTGAATCTCTTGGTACTTCTGACCTCAAGAATGCTGAAGGAAAGCTCAAACCATCAATAGAGGAAGCACCTACCTTGGAGCTCAAGTCATTACCTGAACACTTGAGGTATGCTTTTTTAGGTGATGCATCTATTTTACCTGTTATTATTGCATCTAACCTTTCAGGTAGTGAGGAAGACAAGCTCTTAAGGAATTTGAGAGAATTCAAATCAGCTATTGGATGGACCATAGCAGACATCAAGGGGATCAGCCCTTCATATTGTATGCATAAAATTCTGCTAGAGGAAGGTAGTAAGCCGACTGTTGAGCAGCAGCGCAGACTTAATCCTATCATGAAGGAAGTGGTGAAGAAAGAAATTCTGAAATGGCTAGATGCAGGCATCATTTATCCTATTTCTGATAGTTCTTGGGTGAGCCCCGTACAATGTGTGCCTAAGAAAGGAGGTATTACTGTGGTAGCAAATGAGAAGAACGAGCTCATCACCACTCGAACAGTAACAGGATGGAGAGTATGCATGGATTATCGAAAGTTGAACAAAGCCACGAGGAAGGATCACTTCCCTCTTCCATTCATTGATCAGATGCTTGACAGGTTGACTGATCATGAGTATTATTGTCTTCTGGATGGCTATTCATGGTATAATCATATTTGTATTGCACTAGAGGATCAGGAAAAGACTACCTTCACTTGTCCATTTGGCACATTTGCTTTTCGCAGAGTTTCGTTTTGGTTATGTGGCGCACCAGCCACTTTTCAGAGATGTATGATGGCTATATTCTCTGACATGATTGGAAATAATGTTGAGGTGTTCATGGACGACTTCTCCGTCTTTGGACATTCGTATGATGAATGTTTGAATAATCTTCGTGCCGTACTCAAAAGGTGCGTGGAAACTAATTTGGTGCTCAATTGGGAGAAATGTCATTTTATGGTGCGTGAAGGCATTATTCTTGGGCATAAGGTCTCTAGCAAGGGTCTGGAGGTGGACAAGGCCAAGGTGGGAGTCATTGAAAATCTTCCACCACCTATTTCTGTGAAAGGAATCTGTAGTTTTCTTGGTCATGCGTGTTTTTATCGGCGGTTCATCAAGGACTTTTCGAAGATATCTAAGCCGTTGTGCAATTTGCTTGAGAAAGATGTGCCTTTCAAATTTGATGATGAATGTTTGGCCGCATTCGAGACTCTCAAGAAGAGTTTGATCACTGCACCAGTTATTACAGCACCAGATTGGACAGAGCCGTTTGAGATGATGTGTGATGCGAGTGATTATGCGGTAGGTGCAGTTCTGGGGCAGCGCAAGAATAATCTCTTTCATGTGGTCTACTATGCAAGTAAGACCTTAAATGGGGCCCAAATGAATTACACCACTACGGAGAAGGAGCTCTTGGCTATAGTCTTTAGTTTCGAGAAATTTCGATCTTATCTGCTTGGGACTAAAGTGACAGTATTCACTGATCATGCGGCCATTCGCTATTTGGTTTCCAAGAAGGATTCGAAGCCGAGACTCATTCGTTGGGTGCTCTTACTTCAGGAATTTGATTTAGAGATCAAGGATCGAAAAGGTACTGAGAATCAAGTAGCTGACCATCTCTCTAGGTTGGAGAATCCCGAGTCTACTTCACAAGATAAGACATTGATCAATGAATCTTTTCCGGATGAGCAGTTGTTCGCAGTTCAGGAGGAAGAGCCATGGTTTGCAGATATTGTAAACTATCTTGTCAGCAATATAATGCCTCCTAATTTGACCTTAGCTCAAAATAAGAAGTTTCTGCATGAGGTGAAGTGGTATATGTGGGATGAACCATATTTGTTTCGACAGGGAGCTGACCAGATCATCAGGAGATGTATCCCGTTCTGTGAGACGGAGGGGATATTACGAGACTGCCACTCCACAGTTTATGATGGACACTATGGTGGTGAGAAGACGGCAGCTCGTATTCTGCAAGCAGGTTTTTTCTGGCCTACTTTGTTTAAGGATGCTCATCAGTTTGTTTTAAGGTGTGATCGTTGCCAAAGAGTGGGAAATTTGACGAGAAAGGATGAGATGTCGTTAAATGTGATGCTTGAAGTCGAGGTCTTTGATGTTTGGGGAATCGATTTCATGGGGCCTTTTGTCTCGTCCTGCAATAATCAGTACATCTTGCTGGCAGTCGATTATGTCTCAAAATGGGTAGAAGTCAAAGCTCTACCGAAAAATGATGCAAAGGCAGTGCTGAATTTTCTTCATAAGCAGATTTTCACAAGGTTTGGAACACCTCGGGTAATCATAAGTGTTGAAGGGTTGCATTTCTGCAACCGTAAGTTCACTTCTATGATGCAGCGTTATAATGTGAATCATTGAGTTGCTACTGCCTATCATCCGCAAACAAATGGTCAAGCAGAAGTATCTAACAGAGAGATCAAGCGCATTCTAGAGAAGGTTGTTTGTCCGTCAAGGAAGGATTGGTCTTTAAAGCTCGATGAAGCTGTTTGGGCTTACAGAACAACATACAAAACTCCACTTGGTATGTCCCCGTTTCAGTTGGTGTACGGTAAGGGATGTCATTTACCTGCGGAGCTTGAGCATAAGGCCTACTGGGCGTTGAAAAAGTTGAACCTGGATTTAGATGCAGCTGGTAAGAAGAGAATGCTTCAGCTTAATGAACTTGATGAATTCCGACTTCAAGCGTACGAGAATAACAAAATGTACAAGGAAAAGGTGAAGAGGTGTCACGATAGGAAGCTACATCCTAAGTTATTCGTGCCGGGGCAACAAGTTCTCTTATTCAACTCTCGTCTCCGACTTTTTCCTGGGAAGTTGAAATCAAGATGGTCTGGACCTTTTATTGTCAAAACTGTGTTTCCACATGGAGCGGTGCAAATTTTTGAGAATGATCCGGACCAAGCATTCAAGGTTAATGGTCAACGTTTGAAGCATTACTATGGAGACATGGCAAACTGAGAAGTGGTTAGTGCCATTTTATTGACTACTTGAGAAAGGTACGCAACGTCAAGCTAATGACGAAAAAGAAGCGCTGCGTGGGAGGCAACCCATGATTTGTTGTTACAGGAACCCTTAGAAGTTAATAACCTATCCAAAAACACAAAAAAATAGAAAAACGGGACTGAAAAAAAAATTCCAGTGACCCCCTGAGCGCCCGCTCAGCTCTGCTGAGCGACCGCTCAGGGGTCAACTGCCAGAATTTTTTTTAAGTTCAGAAAAAAACCAAAAAAATCAGAAAATTAAAAAAACCAAACACAGCCCATAAACCCACGACTTCTTTTCCTAATACCCCATGATTTCATCCCTCAACCCCACTCTTTATCTAATTTTAACCTAACCCACACCCTATATATACATACACCTATCCTACACATCCCCCACAAACTTTCTACACTCAAACTCTCTCCCAAACACAAAAACTCAGTTCTTAAACACTTTTATTCAAGATTCAATGGCACCCAAGAGAGCACGAACTATTGATAGTAGCAGCACAGTCCCTACTGCTGATTCATCGAGGGGTACTGCTGCAAGGCCTCGGTTGAATGACAGAGCTGCGGAGGAGGAGTACACTAGGCTTTTGGGGAAGCCGATTCTGAAGGAGAGAGGGTTTTTACCATCGGGGAGGGATGGTGAGTTGCTACCTATGATTGCAGAGAAGGGGTGGATAGCTTTTTGTGAGTCGCCCGAAGCAGTGCCGATGAGCGTGGTTCGCGAGTTCTATGTGAACGCGAAGGCCGAGAAGAATGGGTTTTCTGTGGTCCGAGGGCCGACGGTTGATTATCACCCAGCGGCGATTCGCCGTGTGATTGGGCAGCGAGAGAGGAAGCTCAAGAAAGAGAACTGGAATGAGAAGACTACTGAGGATTTCGACTTGGATTTGATTTGTGCTACTCTCTGTAGGCCGGGCACAGTTTGGACCTTCAAGACCGACACTAATGAGTATCGTCACTTCCCGGCGATCGCTATGAACAGGTATGCCCGTGCATGGAATGCGTTTATTTGTGCTAATATTTTGCCTTCTTCACATGCACACGAGGTCACAGTTGAGAGAGCATAGTTGTTGTGGGGAATTCTTAATGAGGATTACTATGTGGACCTTGGTGAGTTTATCTACCAAGGAATTCTGAAGTTTTTGAGGGGAGCTAAGCACATGAACATCCCTTATGCATCCACGGTCACGAAGCTTTGCCGAGCAGTGGGAGTGAACTGGCCGGCTCATGAGCAGTTGCAGTTTCCGGCCACTCCGATTGATTCTGGGACTCTGAATGGGATGCAGGAGTGGACCGGTGGTGAGCCCGAGGAGCATGGGTTGGGTTATCATCTTCCAGGAGGGCGTCCAGCACGAGGTGCTACTATGGCTAGGCCTAGGTGTGATGAGGCTGGTTCTTCGAGAGCTCAGGAGGGTGCTGGGATGGCTGATGCCCAGTATAGGAGGCTTTCACGACGGATGGATGCCATGTACGAGACACAGAGCAGGTTTGCTCAGGAGCTCACCCTTGCGTTAGGGACTGCTTTTCGGGGCCTTGGAGCTGATATCCAGTGGCCAGTTTTTGGTGAGGACTCTGCATACCCGCCGCCTGATACTCCACCCACTGAGGGTGATGATGATGATGACTCCGAGTAGGTATACCCTGTGTTCCTTTGTAACACCCCCAAATCCGGGGTCGGGGATCCGGGTTGTCACGAGTTCCATTTCCCTTAATAACACCCAATCATAATAATTACTCAACTACTCTGTACTGTGACCCCACAATAAACACACACACCACACGTTATAGTCTCAGAGATGAACACCCAAAAATAACCATAAGTCATTTTATTCCACAATTATCTGCCCATACACCTTAAAAGGTTTTCTGAATAAATTTACATTTCTTTGCCATTATTACAATTCATAAATATTAATAAATCTGGTACATCAAAAGTTGAAAGCCTAGCCTATTGGTAGTTCCTACCTCAGCTACGGCGGCATCAATGCTTCTAGAAAACTGCGGAACGTCTCCTAATCGCTTGCGAATCGGGAGCTTGGTCCTGTTCATCTTTTCTATCTGTTGTTGTGTGATGAAAGAAGAAAGCAAGGGTGAGCAGCAAGCCCACCAAAATAATATGTATAATGATTAACAATATAAGCCTTCTCATAGTACTCATGAAAGTCTTGGTCAAAAGAAATGAGCCAAGTTGATATCTTAATGCGATGAAGTCGCAAAATATTCAGTATATATATATATACATATATACTTTTCAAAATATTGGAAGTTCTCTTCCATGCATAATATACACAAGTCCCAGTGTATAACTGTATATAAAAAAAAATATCGTTGCAAGGTGACCTCATATATCTAACCTTGTCTCAACGTTTTTTTGAAAATCTTTGTCATTCATAAGACAATTATTAATTAGATATAAGTTTAAAAGATGAAGTTACCAAATACTCCAATATACTTATATCTTTCCCAAATACTACTTGAACTACCACCGTTCAAGTTATAATCAGTTTCAAAAGTTCATCACATAGATGAGACTACAAGACAAGATTTGAATAGATTCAATCTTTGAATATCATTATAAATAATGAAGTTACGAGATACTTCATTAAGTCCCGACATATATATACACCTATATATATATACATTTCCTGAAAACCTCTGTCATGTAAAGTATGAACAGAATTGCAATATCCAATAAATTTGGAAAGGAAGGAATTTTGGCATAAACCTGATATCTTGCTGATCAGGCAAAGATACCAATAAGTAACCTTTTCTACTAGTAGATGGACGAATTCCCCACTGGTCATCACCCTGGTCGTAATAGGACCTTATGCTGGACTGCCACTCAGCCACTTATGCATTTGATGGACTCCCACTGAGCCACTTACACTATCATGGACGCCCACTGAGCCCATGTTGCTTATGCCGACTCAATAGATGGACTTACTTCCCGAACGTTGGGTAAGTAATCAATTCATTTACCAAAACTGCAACCTTGTTGCGAATATAAAATACACCACAGAGCCAGATCCCTCAGGTTTTGAGCGAGTATTTAAATCCCCTTAAAAAGGGAAGATCTTAAATATAAAAATGAGTTTTGGGATCCGCTCTAACTTTTAAAAATCATTTTGAAGACTCGAAAACACTTTAAAGAGTGTTTGGAGTAAAGCTGATTTAATGAAGTAAATCAGTCCCCAGTATATTTAGAAAATGTCTGAATATTATTATGTAAATAATATTCCCATAAAGAATAATCTTTATAAAAATAATCGAAGTAGAAGTATTAAAACTTATACTTGAAATGGATATTAAATAACCAAAGATATACTTATACGAAAGTACTATCTTTATTTGAATAATCAAAGATAAGTTTGATTATCGACACCTTATTCTTTAATAAAATAAAGAACATATCTCAGCAAATAATCGGAGTCATAGATCCTCAAATGAATATTCAAATAATATTCATTAAATAATATAAACTGAGTCATAAACCCTCGAATGAATATTCATAATAATATTCATTTAATAAACTAAAGAAGTCATAAGCCCTCGAATGAATATTCATAATAATATTCATTAAATAAAATAAAGTTATCGAATAAACCTTATTCGATTAATAGTTTTGAAAACTATAACCATATATATATATAAATATATATGTATATATATACATATATACAAAATCTACTCGGGATCCTCGGCTCCCGGTTTTAGAAAATGTTTTCACCTTTTGGGTCCCTATACTAAGGGTATATGCAAGTTACCGCTATCCTCTAGCATAGGTATTATCAACTGAATCAACAATTAGATATGGAAAGAATACGAAACAGGCATGCATATATATATACCATAGCAGCATGCTTCAATATATTGCAACATTTGCTAATTAACCAACATGCAACTATCGCAAGATAATGCATATACATATATACATCACAACAACAGTTATAACGGGTAGAAAACTTGCCTGAGCGACTTGGGGTGATAAAAGGCTCGGGACGAGTCTGGTAACCTATAAACAACAAGTAAGTTGGAATTAAACCAAAGTCACTTGTAAATCTATACTTTAACTAACTTAGACTCTAACGCTTGTTTTGCGCTTACTGACTCGCTTAAGTCACTCGGGTATCCTCGGCTCCACCATTTTTAATAATTTAACCTTTACGAGTTTTAAGGCGATTCCTTCGCGAGTGTATTACCAACTGCCTAACACACTTACCATAAATGTTTCATACATTAATTAACCCTTTTTGGTCTTTAACCTATGTTTCAAAGTAAGGCGAGGGGAAAAGTTTCGTTCGCGAAATGCCGTTACATGAAACGGTCGTTTCTCCTAAACCGTGCATCGGAATCGAACGAACTACATATAAAAACGAAGCTCGTAACATGAGCTATCTAAACATGGCAATGGTCATAATCTAGTAGGGGGTTCTCGGGTCCTAATGTTATGCACAAAAACAGTCTAAAGAAAATCGGACGTTACGACGGCTATGTTTACGCGATTTCCCAATTTTAAACCATTCAAAACCAACCCAATTCAACCTCAAATCCAACATACAACCAACATCCATCCTTATCACATCATAACAACCCCAACCAATTCAATTTTACCATTCATACTTATGCCTAAGCTTAACTTTAACCATGCTTAAGTTCTTTTAATCAAAACAACAACATTTACCATTCCATTTCAATACCATTTCAATCCCAAACTCTAAATCACAAACATCAAGCTACAATATCACCCTACTAATCAAAATCATCTTATAATACATAGGAATCTAGGGATTGGAGATGATATACCTTCCTTGAAGTGGTGGGAGGAGCTAGGAAGCCTTAAGAAGCTTTGAGAAGTCTTAGGAATGCTTGGATCTTCAAGGAAAACAAGAAAAATTTCAAGTTAAAAACTTGAAAACACTATTCATTGTCTTCTTCTTTGATTAAATGAAGAAGCTTGAGAAGGAATTGATGGCTTAAACTCATGATATAGCCCTAACTAAGCATAAAGATGATTAGGGAATTATCTTACCAATTTAGGAGGCTTGGATCTTGAGTTTTGAATTTCTTGCCCTTTAAAATGATAAAAAGCCGAGAGCAAAGATGAACCATGCCTTGGTTTCTTTTTGATTTTGATGAAGAATGAATTTGCTTGGCTTGGTTGACTTGTTTTTGTGTTTGATTTAGTTAATTACCTAGTTGCCCTTGATTTTGTGTGGTTAAAAAGCCACCACATCTCCTTCCTTCCCATGTCATGCCCATGTCATGTGGTGATGTCATCTTTCCCTCCTTGTCCTCTTCTCATTGGTTGGGTGACATCACTCTCTCTAATCCCTTTGATTAACTTCCTAATTGTTTGCCTAATGACCGCTGATCTGTTATACGGTTCGCTTAACTTTCATTCTCGTTTATCGTTTGAAGGATCATACCCGGGATCTTATTACTTAGGTTCCCTTAACCTTCGTCAATACATTATTCCTTTTTATGATCCTCTATTATAATCCTTTAATTTAAATTCCTTTTATTCTGTTACCTTATACTCAATTCTTTCTGTATCTGGTGGATTTCCGGGAAAAACCAAAGTGTTCGGAATTGGATTCTGAGGATCTTTACATACACTTATATACCATATAGAGTACTAATAAAATCTCAGAATATCAATAACAGAACCCCTACATAGTGTGGCAGGAAAAGTTTTCTCATTCAGCAAAAACACTATTCATAAGGGTTTCAAAAATTTCCAAAAAAATTGGGGTTATTACAGTCTCCCCTCCTTAAAAGGATTCCGTCCCGGAATCAGATAGAAAATGAATATGGATACTTTCTTAGCATTACACTTTCTAATTCTCAAGGAAATTCTCCCACATTGTGGTTCTTCCATCAAACTCTGAATAGTTTGATAATCCTTCTCCTAAGCACTTGTTCCTTTATAAATCTATAACCTTTCCTGGTTACTCCATATAGGTTACGTCGGGTTGCATGTTTATGTGCTTATATGCCCCTATTTGTCTGGCATCCGAATTACACTTCCTTAAGATTGATACGCGAAACACGTTATGACTTGCTACAGGTTTGGGGGTAGGGCTAGCTCGTAAGCTAACTTTCCAATCCGTCTTAATATCTCAAAGGTCCAATGTATCTTGGGCTTAGTTTTCCTTTCTTTCCGAATCTCATTAACCTCTTCCAAGGGAATGCTTATAACAACATTAGGTCCCCTACTTCCCATTCCTTGTCCTTTCATGTCAAATCAGCATACCTCTTATGTCCATCTTGGGTTACTACCAGCCATCCTCTGCTTAGATCTATCATATCCTTGGTCCTTTGGACCACTGCTGGTCCGAGCATCTTGCGCTCTACAACTTCATCCTAACCTAAGGGAGATCGACATTGTCTTCCCTCAAGGATCTCATAAGGCGATATCTCGATAATGACATATGATCTATTGTCGTAAGATAATTCAATCCGCGTTAAGTGATCATTCCAAATTCTTTCAAGTCTATTGCATGGAATTTTATCACAGCTTCTAGCACTATAGCTTTGGCGTCTCAATACCCATTCTTTTCCAGTTCGTAATCTCTAATACCTTCCGTTCCTAATATTATACTGGTTACACCTTTTCTCGTTAGCATTCTATAACCTTTTAATACACGCGTCAACCTTAGTATCACGAATGTGTTTCCATTCCGAATACTACCACAACTTTATTACTCCTTTTTCAGCTGTTTCCATTACCCAAAGTTTGATCAATCATATAGAAGTAAATGAATTTGTTGAGAGATCACTATGATCATGAACACTTGTTATATCGCATAGTTAGTATAGAAGGTGGCCAGCCTTTAGTACTTGACAAGCAATTAAACAATAGCTGGTATCCTACTCGGCTTCTATCACACAGATAGATAGTCATTCGGTAATACCTCCCCTTCTGGAAGGGTTGTTCTTCTCAGTTTACATGAAATGAAAAGAGAGAAAAGAACGAACTGAAGAGAATTGTATATATGAAAAAAAATATTGCCATAAAATATCTGGCTTGGAACCTACCTCTGAATTATAGAGGTTTGTCATAGGAGAACAAAACATATATGTATATATATCAACATCAAGTATTATCGCATCGCATTTCACATGCTTAAATATTTTTGTTATTCCGTCCATCATTCTATGGACCCATGCTCTTCCTCGAGCTTATACTCAGTCACCTATGAAACTCCCTCGACATCGAAAATCGAATCTGGGATCTCATTCTATACATCATCGTTACTAGAATTCTATGCTTGCACCGCAACATTCCTCGTCTAATAATACGACTCTCTATTGATAAGAAAGAATAATTATTCACTAGGTAGATACTCTACTTAATTAGTCTATCAATGATAACTTATACACTACCATGACCCGATTAGTGGTACTCAATCTCAACACCCATTCCAATACAACTCTCACGGTTGTAATCAGCTCATTACTCGCAGAATCATTGCTGCCTTACTATGGTCCACCACTGACCTACTGTAGTCATTCATTTTCCATGAAGTCTTAGTAGCTAACCATACGGAGTCCATACATCTCGTATCTAATTCTCCTAAGGAGTTAACATAACCACCAATCACAATTCATGAAGAACACTCCAAACTCTGACGTACTTTCATGACATGAAGTAGATAAAATTGCAGAAGAGTTTCAATCAAAGTAACGATAGCAGGTTAATACCATTCTTAATCATATGCCTTCGATAGAAGACTTAACTCAAAGGTTCGTTTAGTCCTTTTGAAACATGGTCCAGGCTCATTCTCAAGATAGTACCTTCTAAGATAGATAGCCCGCTAATGGCGATTACACGAATTAAACCTTTACCCAACTACTATTACGGTTGAGTATTGCACAGTCATCAGAAGGAATGTCAATCTTCCGAACCGTAATACAACCTTCCCGGCTTCAACCATCATCACTGTCTTCCTTTGGCACACGTGCCTATAATTATCCTCTTACCTTTAAAGGGTCGGCCACCTCTTTGGCCTTTCCTGATAGTAAAATTTCCTTACAGTCAATGTCATTTTAACCACCTCCAAATAAATTTTCTACCTTATTTCAATCACAGCTTATGTGAAAATGCTTTCCTTAAAATCTGATGAGTAAAAAAAAAAAATTACCATTTTTCCATAAGTTATCCCCTCAGTCTTTAGAGGTTAATCACTTTCATGACTGACTCTCAATTATAATTAGAACACCTTTTATCTTAAGTCCTAATTGCCCTGAACAATTTCGACCTTTACTGGTTCGATCCATACTTTCTCGTGGTTTAACACGTGCCCCACTTGGCATCATTATAATTACATCATATTTCCTTTATCAACATTTTTATTCTTGAGAATTTTGAATATTACCTTTCTCCTTGTAAAACCTCTAAGGTTATCCTCGAATCGTTCCTCCTGTATTCCCTAGATACAGGGCATATCAAGATACCATTTATTAATACCAGAATCATTGTCTATATACTTCTAAAAAATTTCTCCACTAATTCTTAAAGGTTGTTATTACCTTAATCCTTTCCAATTCATACTGTCAAAACTCATACTATCCCTATTAAGGGTGAAATGCCAACCTTTATGCATTCCCCTAGGATTCATTTTAAGTTACCGATGTTCTATCCTTAATTCCACCTTTAAAAGGTACCTGCATCCTTCCATGGATAAATCAAGTCATATATCCTTGATAAATTATCTTATTCATCATTCCCACCTCGATAGTCTATACCTAACTTCATAATAGCATCCTTATTCAAATTGAGGTCAATCCATATGGCCTCCAAAAGATAACAATGGTCATCCGCTTTTCTTTCCTGATTTGGTAATGATAACATGGATGTTCTGGAAGATATTGGTCATGTTCAACGTGAACTTCTTCTTAATAATTCCTTATTTACTTTTGTTGTTTATCTCAACAGTCATCTCAATGTTGGGATACCTCTCATACCTGGCGTCTCCCTTTCTGAGTATCGAGCCACCGGTCTTACATTTCACATTATTGAAGGTCACTTCCTTCATCCAATTTTCCTACTTTCTTACTTTCTTATCTCCTTAGTCTATCCGCGTCTTATTATTTATCCTTCGAACTATCTAAAGGTTTCCTTGAATCCTCCCAACTTAAAGGGGATAAAATGTATGTATCTCTTATTCCTTCGATCATCAACTTTAACTCATGGTGAATCACCCTCATCCTGACGATTACATACTTTTCTATTTCTATTGCTACGAGTCTTTAGGGTTTCCTCATACCCAACTCCCTTATCATACCTCAAACTCTATTGCCTTTATATTCATTTCCACTTCAGTTTCTTTTTATTTTCCTTTCTCTTATCATTATTTCACGAACCAACACCACATAAGCATTGATTTCAAACATCCCATCATTCTGGATTCGTGTCCTCAGAACGAATCTTGACAACTTTTACAACTTAGATTCATAATTCATCATACTCGTCTGCCTTTGTTCTGGCTCTAAAGCTTTTACACTATCTCCATAACCTTGGGAAGTACTTTCCTGAAAACAATTGACTGAACTTAAATCAGTTTATTATAATCTCTTGCTCCGTGCCTTCCTTGGTCTCTCACCAGCGGGTGGTCTCTCTCTTAGGAGGGTAAGTGATAAAAACAGTCTTTTGTGATTCGTCAATCATTTAGAATCTCAAATGATTCCTATATTTCCTTTAGCCAGGCTCTTGCCTCGACTGGGTCAGCTTGTTCCTTGGAACTCTGAGAGCTTAGCGACGTAGAGGTCCTGAAAGAATTTCACACCACATTGTTTCCTCAAGGAGGTGGTTGGGAATAAAATATAAGTTCTGTTTAGACAGTTTCATGAATTTCCGTATAGGAGTACCGTCTCGGGTCTCCTTATCTCGCTCGACTTCTGCTGTCTTAGTCTAAATATTTCTTCCTACTCCCCATAATTTGGGTCATCTTTTAATTTAAAATTTTCATTTTCCACTTTATTATATTCCGGATTCTTTATATCTTAATTGCGACCTCCCTGATTATCACATTCAAGGTTTGCCCTTAATCTTATTCCTTGTGGGGGCATATCACTTGGAAAATTTTGAGAATCTCCGGATATTTGTCTTACTTACTTTGCTTAAGTCTTCCCCTTGTTTAGTCCTTGCACGATTGCAAATTATGAATTCTCAAGTTCGATAAACTTCATGACACTCTCTTAAGTGTTAATAGAGCAATTAACAATGTGATTTTATCACAAACAAACTTATCTGAACTGAAATTAACGAATATATACATAACCATTGGTTCGAGGGTACAACAACTGAACATATTAAAGAGAATTACATCATTTGATCTGATCGTTTCTATCCCAAAAGTACTACCATAGATAATCATCTAGTCATTAAAACTAATCATTCATAACTTAGGCTAACCCTTCCAAAAGTGGTGCTGCATAAAATTCTTGTCTGATTGCTCTGGCTCTGCACACTATCATGGATCAAGAAATGCGAGCACGCACGACATCCCTAACCTGCTCCATTAAAGCGGTGATGAGGTCTAGGATAGTTGCAAGTAGAGCTGGATCAATCTGACCCTCAAGATGGCCTCTAGCTATAACACGGGTGGTAGCCTCAATCCTTTCCATGCTATGAGCTAATCCCGCCGGAAGTATCCCGCCCTCAATCCTTGGTGCAGTAAGTCGATCCAACAGGTCACTCCTAACATTACGGGCCTCAGACAGGCCATCCAAAGTCATATAATAATTGGCGATAAGAGAAGCCTGAGTGGTAGCATCTAGCAGTCCATGGGGTGCAGGTGGTGCAGACCCAGGAGATCCAAATGGATAACCAAGCACGGTATCAGGTGACAATGGTGCAGGGGATAAAGGTGGCATTTCCTCAGTATGTGCTGGGCTCTGTACAGGGGAGGGAACATGAATTGGTGGAACCTCATGGATGTCTACAGGAGCCTCTGGAAGAGGGTCTGATACTGGTATAATTGGTGTCATGGAAGGCCCCACTCCTTCTGCCCTCATTAACCTTTGTGCCCTTGGTAACTCTTCATCCTCTAGTGCCACCCTCGCGGCCATTCTTGCTCTGGTAGCCGCCCTGACTACGGTCATCAATTCCTCAGCGGTCCTCTCTTCATTCTCATCAGGATCCTCCATGAGATCCTCCTCAGCCACAATCCTTTCCGGAATAACATCCTCAACCGCAACATTCTCTATCTGAACCTCATCCGGTCCCTCATTAGGGTACTCCATCGGATTCACAATTTGATCTCCGACTTGTAATAAAACATCCTCATGCTGATGCTCCTGAACCTCAAGGTTCGGTGCCCCGCTGCCCTATACGAGAACGAACTATGTTACTATCACGATATTTATAAGGCTTCCCGTAAGGGTTTTAACTGTCAGTACTACGTTAGGTAGTCCGACTATGAACTTGGAAAGAGTTCTTATTATCTTAGTGAACTTATTATCTTAACGTCACATCATCTCTGAGGTTTATAACGCTTAGCTCTGATACCATTTCTGTAACACCCCCAAATCCGGGGTCGGGGATCCGGGTTGTCACGAGTTCCATTTCCCTTAATAACACCCAATCTTAATAATTACTCAACTACTCGGTACTGTGACCCCACAATAAACACACACACCACACGTTATAGTCTCAGAGATGAACACCCAAAAATAACCACAAGTCATTTTATTCCACAATTATCTGCCCATACACCTTAAAAGGTTTTCTGAATAAATTTACATTTCTTTGCCATTATTACAATTCATAAATATACATAAATCTGGTACATCAAAAGTTGAAAGCCTAGCCTATTGGTAGTTCGTATTTCAGCTACGGCGGCATCAATGCTTCTAGAAAACTGCGGAATGTCTCCTAATCGCTTGCGAATCGGGAGTTTGGTCCTGTTCATCTTTTCTATCTGTTATTGTGTGATGAAAGAAGAAAGCAAGGGTGAGCAGCAAGCCCACCAAAATAATATGTATAATGATTAACAATATGAGCCTTCTCATAGTACTCATGAAAGTCTTGGTCAAAAGAAATGAGCCAAGTTGATATCTTAATGCGATGAAGTCGCAAAATATTTAGTATATATATATATACATATATACTTTTCAAAATATTGGAAGTTCTCTTCCATGCATAATATACACAAGTCCCAGTGTATAACTGTATATAAAAAAAATATCGTTGCAAGGTGACCTCATATATCTAACCTTGTCTCAACGTTTTTCTGAAAATCTTTGTCATTCATAAGACAATTATTAATTAGATATAAGTTTAAACGATGAAGTTACCAAATACTCCAATATACTTATATCTTTCCCAAATACTACTTGAACTACCACCGTTCAAGTTATAATCAGTTTCAAAAGTTCATCACATAGATGAGACTACAAGACAAGATTTGAATAGATTCAATCTTTGAATATCATTATAAATAATGAAGTTACGAGATACTTCATTAAGTCCTGACATATATATACACCTATATATATATATATTTCCTGAAAACCTCTGTCATGTAAAGTATGAACAGAATTGCAATATCCAATAAATTTGGAAAGGAAGGAATTTTGGCATAAACCTGATATCTTGCTGATCAGGCAAAGATACCAATAAGTAACCTTTTCTACTAGTAGATGGACGAATTCCCCACTGGTCATCACCCTGGTCGTAATAGGACCTTATGCTGGGCTGCCACTCAGCCACTTATGCATTTGATGGACTCCCACTGAGCCACTTACACTATCATGGACGCCCACTGAGCCCATGTTGCTTATGCCGACTCAATAGATGGACTTACTTCCCGAACGTTGGGTAAGTAATCAATTCATTTACCAAAACTGTAACCTTGTTGCGAATATAAAATACACCACAGAGCCAGATCCCTCAGGTTTTGAGCGAGTATTTAAATCCCCTTAAAAAGGGAAGATCTTAAATATAAAAATGAGTTTTGGGATCCGCTCTAACTTTTAAAAATCATTTTGAAGACTCGAAAATACTTTAAAGAGTGTTTGGAGTAAAGCTGATTTAATGAAGTAAATCAGTCCCCAGTATATTTAGAAAATGTCTGAATATTATTATATAAATAATATTCCCATAAAGAATAATCTTTATAAAAATAATCGAAGTAGAAGTATTAAAACTTATACTTGAAATGGATATTAAATAACCAAAGATATACTTATACGAAAGTACTATCTTTATTTGAATAATCAAAGATAAGTTTGATTATCGACACCTTATTCTTTAATAAAATAAAGAACATATCTCAGCAAATAATCGGAGTCATAGATCCTCAAATGAATATTCAAATAATATTCATTAAATAATATAAACTGAGTCATAAGCCCTCGAATGAATATTCATAATAATATTCATTTAATAAACTAAAGAAGTCATAAGCCCTCGAATGAATATTCATAATAATATTCATTAAATAAAATAAAGTTATCGAATAAACCTTATTCGATTAATAGTTTTGAAAACTATAACCATATATATATATATAAATATATATGTATATATATACATATATACAAAATCTACTCGGGATCCTCGGCTCCCGGTTTTAGAAAATGTTTTCACCTTTTGGGTCCCTATACTAAGGGTATATACAAGTTACCGCTATCCTCTAGCATAGGTATTATCAACTGAATCAACAATTAGATATGGAAAGAATACGAAACAGGCATGCATATATATATACCATAGCAGCATGCTTCAATATATTGCAACATTTGCTAATTAACCAACATGCAACTATCGCAAGATAATGCATATACATATATACATCACAACAACAGTTATAACGGGTAGAAAACTTGCCTGAGCGACTTGGGGTGATAAAAGGCTCGGGACGAGTCTGGTAACCTATAAACAACAAGTAAGTTGGAATTAAACCAAAGTCACTTGTAAATCTATACTTTAACTAACTTAGACTCTAACGCTTGTTTTGCGCTTACTGACTCGCTTAAGTCACTCGGGTATCCTCGGCTCCACCATTTTTAATAATTTAACCTTTACGAGTTTTAAGGCGATTCCTTCGCGAGTGTCTTACCAACTGCCTAACACACTTACCATAAATGTTTCATACATTAATTAACCCTTTTTGGTCTTTAACCTATGTTTCAAAGTAAGGCGAGGGGAAAAGTTTCGTTCGCGAAACGCCGTTACATGAAACGGTCGTTTCTCCTAAACCGTGCATCGGAATCGAACGAACTACATATCAAAACGAAGCTCGTAACATGAGCTATCTAAAAATGGCAATGGTCATAATCTAGAAGGGGGTTCTCGGGTCCTAATGTTATGCACAAAAACAGTCTAAAGAAAATCGGACGTTACGACGGCTATGTTTACGCGATTTCCCAATTTTAAACCATTCAAAACCAACCCAATTCAACCTCAAATCCAACATACAACCAACATCCATCCTTATCACATCATAACAACCCCAACCAATTCAATTTTACCATTCATACTTATGCCTAAGCTTAACTTTAACCATGCTTAAGTTCTTTTAATCAAAACAACAACATTTACCATTCCATTTCAATACCATTTCAATCCCAAACTCTAAATCACAAACATCAAGCTACAATATCACCCTACTAATCAAAATCATCTTATAATACATAGGAATCTAGGGTTTGGAGATGATATACCTTCCTTGAAGTGGTGGGAGGAGCTAGGAAGCCTTAAGAAGCTTTGAGAAGTCTTAGGAATGCTTGGATCTTCAAGGAAAATAAGAAAAATTTCAAGTTAAAAACTTGAAAACACTATTCATTGTCTTCTTCTTTGATTAAATGAAGAAGCTTGAGAAGGAATTGATGGCTTAAACTCATGATATAGCCCTAACTAAGCATAAAGATGATTAGGGAATTATCTTACCAATTTAGGAGGCTTGGATCTTGAGTTTTGAATTTCTTGCCCTTTAAAATGATAAAAAGCCGAGAGCAAAGATGAACCATGCCTTGGTTTCTTTTTGATTTTGATGAAGAATGAATTTGCTTGGCTTGGTTGACTTGTTTTTGTGTTTGATTTAGTTAATTACCTAGTTGCCCTTGATTTTGTGTGGTTAAAAAGCCACCACATCTCCTTCCTTCCCATGTCATGCCCATGTCATGTGGTGATGTCATCTTTCCCTCCTTGTCCTCTTCTCATTGGTTGGGTGACATCACTCTCTCTAATCCCTTTGATTAACTTCCTAATTGTTTGCCTAATGACCGCTGATCTGTTATACGGTTCGCTTAACTTTCGTTCTCGTTTATCGTTTGAAGGATCATACTCGGGATCTTATTACTTAGGTTCCCGTAACCTTCCTCAATACATTATATTCCTTTTTATGATCCTCTATTATAATCCTTTAATTTAAATCCTTTTTATTCTGTTACCTTATACTCAATTCTTTCTGTATCTGGTGGATTTCCGGGAAAAACCAAAGTGTTCGGAATTGGATTCTGAGGATCTTTACATACACTTATATACCATATAGAGTACTAATAAAATCTCAGAATATCAATAATAGAACCCCTACATAGTGTGGCAGGAAAAGTTTTCTCATTCAGCAAAAACACTATTCATAAGGGTTTCAAAAATTTCCAAAAAAATTGGGGTTATTACATCCTTTCTACTACCTTCACTGGGGACAGTGAAGATTTTAAGTTTGGGGGTGGTATTAAGGAATATTTTGTGTGTGTCATATAGCTGCATATTCATGTTAGTTAGTTCAAATAGTTGCATAATTTTTATCATATAGTTTTTTTTATATAGCTTTATTTGTTTGTCATATCATATAGCTCATGCATATACCATGATCCCTTTTGCGATGATTTATCGACTGATTTGTGAAATTGATGCAAGTGTAGTGATAGCATTAAAGTGATATTGAGTCGTGTAGGTTGATATGCATGCTAGAAGCACTTGTATTTTCACTAAGTCTTAGAGAATGCTTAAGGGCTAGATTGTTGTTATGATCTGATTATTTTCGAGGTTAATCTATTTATTATGCTTAGAATTTGATAATAGGTTCTTAGTGGTAAAGGCATGAAAAAGAAAAAAAATGGAGTAAAAATGGAATTTGTTGTTAATTGTGGCTAGGCGTCAAATGGCTAGTAGCCGGCTCGCATGTTATGCGAGTAGTCTAGGGTTGAGCAAGATGGAGCGAAACGCACTTGCTCAGAAATTTTGAAAAAAAATATAGAAAAAAAAGAAAAAAAGAAAAAAAAATTGTTGTGTTTATGCATAATTGATCACGAGTAGGCTCTTTGGTATTCGAGTTATTAAGTTCTTAGGGGACTTTGTGCCTAGTGACCTAAGGCTTTTAGAGTCTGGGATCCGCTAACCTAAAGCTCGCTACATGGATACCATTGTATAAGTCTTTTGTGGACCTCAGTCATTGCACGGTCAAATAAGCATTGTTGTCGTGAATAAAAAGCATGATTCCGTAATAAGCTCCAGAATTCTTGTAGTGTTATATGTCACTTTGTGCCTAGAATTTTTATTCTTTGTATAATCATGTGATTGTCTTGATGATAGTTGAGTCATAATAACTGGTCTAGTTCTGAAGCATATCTGTTAAGCATCTGCACCCACCACGTTTCTGGCTGTATGTTCGTTTGCATGAGTTTATTGATCTTTAGTCGCCTAACTGCATTTGTTGAGATGTTGCAATTTGGTTGGTCTGTTCGTAGTAAGGGGGATCACTGCATTTCATATAGATTGCATTCATGCATGTTTTTATTTGTTTTTGAGTCTGTGACGCTTGAGGACAAGCATCGATTTAAGTTTGGGGGTGTGATAAGTGGCATTTTATACCACTTAGAACATCTTAAAATGGCTTAAATTGGTGCCTTGAAATCAAGTATTTTGTGTATTTGATGCGTTTTTCTAGTGTTTATGCATTTCAGGGTATTAGTTGCATTTCGGAGGAGTAATCATCAGGAATAAGCCTTGGCATGTGTTCACCATTGCGAGAGGAAAGAAAGGGGCAGATTACGGCGAAGAAACGGAGCAAACTTAGGATTTTTCTAGTAGGGTCCTGAGCGCCCGCTCAGCTATGCTGAGCGGCCGCGCAGGGTCGGGAAAAAAGATAAATTATTTTAGGACTTCTACTTCTGTTTGGATTCCACTTCTATGTAATCTGAGTTTTATGGGACTATTATATAAGTAGATTTAGAGACGTTTTCAGGAGGTTGGATCGTGGTATTAAGCAAGGAGCGAAGGAGATAAGGAAGAAGACCGTTTTAGCACACAACAACGAAGAGGAAGCATATTTTCTTGTGATTCTTATTTCGTTGTAACGTTGGATGCTAGTTTTCTTACTTTGAACTTAATTACTCTTGTGACGTACTCTGATTTAATATAATTAGTTTAGTTATTATTTTCTTGTGTTTGTTTATCATGATTTCATATGTACCCATGATGACGATAAGTGCTATTATGGGCTAATCGTGATCATGGGGTCGCAACGGATTTACTATGGAATTCTTTAGTTAATTGTTTAATACTTTAGTGTGTGATGATTGTATGACATCTAGTATTGGTTGTGCGTATTCGTCTTATGTGCGTCGTGAACATATAAGATAGGGTGTTAATCTCTTTTGAAGCGACGGTGGATCTTGAGATTTAGAACTTGCCATGCTAGCATAGGTTCATGTATGATGTGCATGATTAGTGGGTAACTCCACAGTTTTATTCGCCCTGTGTAATCAAAAGGAATAACTTGTGCTTAATTCGTTGTGTTGTCAATTTCTGTAGACATATAGGAACTCAACATAATTGATGCTTATTCAACTTCTATCTTAATTGTGGATGCTTGGTAGAATGGTATGAGTACAATGAAAGTTGGCTTTTATTAGTTTCGTGTTATTCGATTAATATCATCACTGTCACATGCTAAAGGTAATAACAATAACTATTGAAGGAAGTAGTAATGAAGTTATGATCTCATGAGTGTTTTAATATTGTTAATTGAAGTGTTATTTAAGTGATAAACTAAGTAATTAATTGTAATTAATATTTAGTCAACAATTCTAAGTGTTAGTGTCTTAACATTGAGAAGTAATCATACATTGGTGTTGTTGGATTTTTAACGCAGCGGGGTCATGGCAAAACACTTTTACACATACAAAATCCAAATAAAAGCATATAAATCATGAATAAAAATTCGAGGGATCGAATCTAACCTTTAAAAATAATTCGGAGACAACGATCAGAGATCCTTAGCAGTTGCTCCTCAAGTGTGAAGCACTCCACCGGTATCCACCAAGAAAACGATGTTAAGGAGGAGGAAGAAGGTGGAGAGAATTGGGTTTTCCAAACTTTTTGGGTTTTCGGGTTTGATGTGGGTTAGAATAAAATAGGGTCTATAATAGTGTATTTATAGGCAAAATTTTCAGCTGAAATTTTCCCATAAATAATATTATTATTATCCCATTTATTATTCTCATTAATAATTAAAACACCTTTTAATTATTAATCCTTTTTCTAAACACTTTAGAAATAATTCTCTCTCTTGATTTAATTTCCAAAAATTAAATCCTTAATTAATAATATTAAGAACTTTTCTTAATTAATTTATAATCAATTAAATCTCATTTAATCAATTATTAAATTTTCCAATTAATTATTTATTTCATAAATAAATAATTATTAGCCATTATTAATTAATTCCTCCACCATTAAATCATTCTCTTTTTATGGTGTGACCCTGTAGGTTCAATATTAAGCCGGTAGTAGAAATAAATAATAATAAAACTATTTTATCATTATTTATATAAATTCTCTAATTTATTAAATATGATTAATTAATTAATCACATTTATTCTACATCGTGAGTGATGCTTCTCAACATATCGCGACTATCCGGATAATATGAATTCACAAGAACCTGTCAGTGAATAGTTACCGTATAATAAACTCCTTCTACCCTACAATGTTCTGATTAAATACAAGGCATGGATCTCGTGTCAAGCCTATCTAATTCAATCACTTGCTTACCATTTACTATGCGTAGTTCTATGCAAATTAGAAACTCCTTTCTAATTTCATTCACTCTGGCCAGAGATTCCTGAACTAGCATAAGTGGATTAGCCTTGAACATTCGCTTCCTTCACTGGAAGGGGTAGATCCTTTATTGATCATACACTATCTTCGTGTACAAATTCCTATACCCAGAAGAGCCCTAATAATTGTCCCTGAAGACTAAGAACTAAACCAAAGCATAGTTCAGTGTACACAAGATGACTATGATGACCTCAAGTCTAAGGATACTTGTACAACTATCACTAAGCGAACAACTGCTGACACGTGAGTGAACTCCATCAGTTGTTCAGCTGGGCGAGTCATGTTCAGTGAACTTATTCCATAATAAGCACCTACATACTAGCTATAGTGTTACCACACAAATGTCTATGAGAACAGACATCCTTCATAATGAAGCAAGCATAGTATGTACCGATCTTTGCGGATTATTAATTACCAGTTAGTAATCCTATGACCAGGAACTATTTAAGTTTAGAGTTATCATCTTTTTAGGTCTCACTATTATGATCTCATCATAATCCATAAAAAGCTTTACTCTAAACTATGGTATATCTTATTTAAACACTTAAATAGATAAAGCCCGTAATAAAAACAAAACAAGTCTTTTATTAATATCAATGAAATCAAAACAGATTACATAAAATTTATTCCTAAATCCTAATTCATTATTGGACTTAGGACATATTCCTTTCAGGTGTGTGAGTTTAATTGAACAATAATTAGTCTGAGTCTCTGTGGGAACGAACTAGAAAGTATTCTATATTACTTGCGAACGCGTATACTTGCGTGTATTTTAGCGCGTATTTCCGCCCTAACATTAGGTTTAAATGAAGTTGCATGTGTATACCTTAATTTTTGATTTTGCTTGTTAAAATTTGTTGATTTGGAATTGTAGAATGGGTAGTATATTAAGTAATAGGTTTTTATATATCATGTGATGTTGCATATTAGATTTGTAAGTTGCAGAGGAAGTTGCATTTTAGGTGAATATTTCTAGTGTTGAGGCTACTGATTTAGGATTTAATTGCTTTTGGTTAAGTGGCCCCGCAGGGGCACTCATTGAAGTTGCAATCAGGATTTAGAAATATTTTGGGAGGATTTTAGAAGGATTATTGTTAAAATGGATTAAGTTGATCATAAGGTTGCATATTAGAATGTTAAGTTGCATATAATGTTGCTAATGTTTAAGCCACATATAATGTAACTTAAACAACTGTTTGTCATAAGTTATTTATGCACACACGAGACCATTCTGAAATATGTGAATGACGTGTTTAGTATCTATAGTCGGTTGGTGTATAAAAGTTGTGATACATTGCGGGGCACATTGAAAAAATGGATGAAAGAACCCTGGAAGAATTGATTGTTTCTCAGTGCATTACAGGGATATTTATTTGGGATGCTGCAAACTCTCTATATTTCAGGGTAGTAAGGTATCTACTAAGGCCATTTAATATGAATCTGGATATTATAGAAATCCAGATTCGTTCTAACAATAGTCTGCGAAGAGCTCTAAGAATCCACAAATGCTGGATCAATTTCACCTTCTGGACGACTTTGACACCTTCGGTTGAGGGATTTAGATCTAGATTTAGGTTTCATGTAATAAATCATCTAGATCAATTAGGCGTTATTTCAATTAACAATGTAATTAGGGCAGCTCGATATTTTTATGTTAGATATGAAAGACATATTGTACAAGTTGTGCAAAAAGAATCAATACAATTTATGCTTTAAGTATATTATAATTGTTGAGCTTTATATGTGTTGAAAATTGTTGAGATTTTACCTCTTTTAAGTTACATTTATGACTAAAAGTGGGTACTAAGTTGCATGTAATGTTACAAATGATAGTACTGTGTTGCATGTGTTGTGGCATGGTAGATTTATAATGGTGCATACAAGGTTCTCTTCGGTGTCTAGGTCTCCTTCGGAGTGTGCTTCTGCTTCAAAGGGGAAATCTAAGATGAGCCCAAAGGAAGTTGCAATGAAAAAGTCGAAGTTAAAGGGGAAAGGGAAAAAGGCGAACTTTACAATTCAAGATAACATGATTCCACCTCCTAAGGTACTGCATTTTTTTCGCATACTAGTATGATGTTGATTATATATTTGTATTCATTATTTTCTATTTTACATGGGATGTAGTATGTTATTCCTGTTAAAGAGCATGAGACAACGAAAATTAACACCAATAATAAGTATGATCTAATTAGTGATTTATAGAAAACATTATATGTAAAGCAGCTTGACGATCTTCGTGCTTCCTGTTTTGGCCATTTTACCCATTTAAGATCTTTTAAAATCCAATACCAACTTATCCAAAACCTCTTGCTTTGTTAAAACAACCAAACCCTCTTGAAATCTGGATTGGTATTGATGGGACAAAGCTTCATTTTGGCATATTTGAATTTGCGCTTATCAATGGTTTGGGTTGCATTGGTGCTTTAGATAAGAAAAGGTTTTTTAGGTCTGAGAATTAATTTGTCAAGCAATATTATCATGGTGCTAATAGTATAACCAAGAGTCGTGTCAAACAGTCCTTTTTTCAAAAAGAATGGAAAACTGATGGGGATGCAACTAAGTTTGTAAAATTGTATTTACTTCACCATTTTCTTCTTAACTCCAATAGTGATTCTGTGATTCCTAAGGGTGACCTTGATATGCTGGATAGTGGAGATTTTGATCGGTTTCCATGGGGTAGGGAAATTTATAAGACAACCTTAGAGTCACTAAAATGTAATGCAAGAATAGGTTCCAAAGACAACTATTATCGTTTCAATGGTTTTCCCTATGCTTTTTAACTGTGGTTCTACGAGTGTTGTCCATATTTGAATGGAAAGTACTGTGATGCAAATAGTGGATGTATTCCACGTGTGCTTAGCTGGTCAAATGATGGTAATGTGAAGTTTGAGGATGTGTATACTACACTGTCATTGAGTGCAAAAGAGGTATAACTACTAAATTTACCTTGCTCTTGTTTTAATTATATAGTAATATTTTATACATTTGTTTTTATTTGTGTAGCTGGAATTGAGAAACTTAACTGCTACTGCAAGTGAGACTAAGGAACTTAAGTTAGAGGAATTGTTTCCAACTTCCAATCAGCGGAGTGTTCAGGAGAATGACAACATTGATGATGACTTTGTCAACCCCCGACCCCGCTTTTGAGGCTGTCTTCTTCACATGCAAATGCACTTGAAGATAACATGTCTCTCGTTGAAATGCATAGGAAACTTTGCACATTTGAAACTTGTCAGAATAATCTTACTATTGAGGTTAATTCTTTGAAGACAACTATGACCGAGATGCGTTCATATTTTGAATCGGTCTTCTCAAACTTGCAAGTAACTATCATGAAAGAAGTACGTATCTTGTTTTTTAGTTTCAGTAACCTTTTTTAAATCAATATAATTGATCTTTTATATTAATTTGGAATACCTTTTTTGATTCAAAAACTCTACTAATGATGATATTTTATGCAAAACTAATTGAATTTCTCAGGTTAGGAGGCAGAATGAAAATGATGATTATGTTCTTTCTAATAATTACACTGGAGATGATTTGTCCAATCCTATACATGAATCATTTTTCCGTGCTACCTTTCCTGAAAAAGATGCTCCAATTACAAAGGAATTTGATCATGTTTGCATTATTGATTTCTTTTGTTCCTATTGAATTATTGTGATATTATATAAGTGCATGATTATGTTATACATTATGTCATGCAGGATATAAGAGGATGGGACCCTTGGCCCTAAAATATGGTTGCAAGAGAGGTTGCTGCAAATGAAGATGTCTCAGTTAAGGTTGCAGAGGTTGCAGTACAGGTTGCTACAGTTGCAGAGGTTGCAGTACAGGTTGCTACAGTTGATACAAAGGTTGCAGATAAGGTTGTAACATCTTTGTTTTTTCTTCCTATTGAATTATTGTGAAATTTTATAAGTGCATGATTATGTTATATATTATGTCATGCAGGATACAAGAGGATGGGACCCTTGGCCCCAAAATATGGTTACAAGAGAGGTTGCTGCAAATGAAGATGCCTCAGTTAAGATTGCAAAGGTTGCAGCTAAGGTTGCTACAGTTGACACAGAGGTTGCAGCAGCTGATGGAGAAGTTGCAGGGGACCCTGTAAAGACTGCAGAGAAGGATACAAATGTTGCAATAGAAGATTCAAAAGATGCAGGAGTTGATGGAGCTGATGATGATTTTTTTGGTAACCTCTCTGACAAAGAATTGGCTGATTTGGAGTTGGCTGTGCAAAGTGCCAGCAAAATAGGGAATCTCATATTGATAAATGTTAATAAATTTATCCGCTGTAAATATTTCTATTTTATGTATAATCCTGTAAAATCAGTAAATTTTATTTATTTTGTTACATGGAACTTCTACTGAACCTATTCAGCCAACTCCTGCTAATCCTAAACCGATGGTTAAGCTCCCTTCATATTTGCAGTCTCATTTTTTGCAACATTTTGGTCCGACATCGGGGAAAAGTACTGACTCCTTAGCTATTCAAGAAGTGTTCAAGACTGTTAAAGGACATTTTGCATTGGATGGCAATATTGGAGAATTGCCAGACTTTAATATTACTGGATAGTTCATGTAATGGTTGGATCATGGCATGATTACAAAGAAAAAGTAAGGCTTTTATAGTTGTTTATGTATATGTATATTGAGTTTTAGGTTGATTTTAATATTTGTGTCTTTTATATTTTGTAGTGCGATAACATTCTATTCAAAACAAGACAACAAGATCAACCCGGCTCTAAATTTAGGGGTTGATTTGGTATCCCAGAAAAATTGGTTTCATATTTGGGAGTACGGTAGCAGAGGTCTCACGAACTCTGTAAATTCTAATGATTGTTGAATATGAGGTTGCATTGCTCAAATTGTACTACAATATTCCTGTTTATATTGATAAAATGTCCTTTTATTCTTTTGTGCAGCATGTTGATGTGTTCTTTTACCATTTAAGGAAGAAGGTTAAGGAAAATTTTGAACTTATTTCAACGGATTCCACCTTTCAGGATAGAGTTTCTACCATGTATGATGCATGTGTCAAGAAGAACAATTTTACAGTTAATATCAAGCAAGAGATTGCTAGAGTTATGATGGGTGATGACATTCGTTACAATACTCATTGGGCTTTGGTTGCTGATGTCCTTTTTCCTGTATTCATTCTAGAGCAAAAACATTGGCATCTTGGAAGACTTAGTTTTGCAAATAGGGAAGTTCATGTGTATAAAACCTTAAAATGTGATGGCGTGAGGGAGATTCTTATAAAAAATCTGCGTCCATTTTGCAAGTTACTGCCTTACTATATGAGGATTACTGACTTCTACGAAGGTGATGATATTGACTTCTCATCCAAGGCTTATTTGAACAAGTCAGATGCTGATCCTCTTGGACTGGTATTGCATCATGACTGCGTTAAGTCATCTTGTATAATTATATTATGTTATGTTTGCTGTAGTGATAGTGGTATATACATGGTTTCGTTTGCTGAGTATCTTGCTAATAAGATGGAAATTCCCCAAGAAGACTTGGATATTGGCGCTCATAGAAGCAGACTTGCTTTCCTATTTTACTCATATGGCATGGCTAAGCAGATATAGGGTTACGAGAGCGAGGGAGAGGATACAAAAGGAGATGAGAAGGCGATAAAGACTCCAACGAAGAAGAGAAAGAGGAGATCTATGAAATAAATTGCTTGTGTTAATTTTGTTTTGCGCCACTAAGTACTTGAAAGGAACTGTGTAATGGTGGTTAGGGATGTAACATGATTTGATATAATGGAATTAAGAATTATGTAAATGATATGGTTTGAAAACTTATGATTTTGTTCGTTTACGAATTATTTTGTTTGTATTCGGTTGTTAGTTGCATATCAGGTAAGTTTCATATTAAAATCATAAATTGTCAAAGTTGCTGAAGTTGCATATTTATTTACTAAGTTGCATATGATGTTGGATATTGGATTATGAAGTTGCATAGTAGCAACTTTAACAATTTACGACTATAAGTGGGTATTTAGTTGCATATAATGTTGCATGTGTTGTTGCATTATAGATTTATACATTCTTACAAGGATTATCATGCACTGGCATAATAAGATTGAATTCATTTGGATAGGTGGCCCCGCATGGGCTCTTAATGAAGCTACACTTTAAATTTTAGAAATAGAGTAAAGTTTATCACAAGGTTGCAAATTAGGTGATATTTTCATATAGTGTAGCATTCACTGTTGCTAATGTTTAGCAGACATTATAATGCTAATATGCAACAAAAATCAACTTCAAATGCAACTGAAAGTCACTTGATACGTTAACCTCAAAGTCAAATATATAAAACTAGTAGTTCTATTCTATGTACTATAAAATGACAATTATGACTTTGCTGGAGAAAAAACAATCAATGCAATCATATAAAGTAACTAATTCAAGCAAGTCTGAGTGGAGGATTTCGACAAGTTCTCCTTTTATGTCCGTATTGATTGCAACTCCCGCATTTGACTTGTTCACGTTGTTTTGTATTCATCTCCCAAGAAGCTTTGTATCTTCTTTTTTTGGTCTGCCCACTCTTACTCGTCCTTGTGGAGGATATAGTGCCATTGACTTGATATTTTCGGGTACTTCCTGAAGGGTTTCGAGCACATAAACGCAACGGAAACAGTAATTAAAAACGTAAAAAATATTTTTCGAAACCCACCGCAGGATCCATGCGAAAAACATATATTTAATTCGTAAATCAGATTGTTTACCTTAAGAAGCTTTACCAATTGGTTGACTAATGGAGATCCAAAGCTTGTTCAATCACCACGCATCCCATTCTCGTGATCTACGCTCTATCGGTATCAACATGAATGCTTGAACTCAAGGATTGGATGTGTACTAGCACAAACCCGTTTCTTCTTACTCTCTCCATCTTCTCTCTTGGTGGCTAGGGTTTTAGTAAAAGTCTTGCACCCCAAAAAATCAGTCATACAAGAGATATTACATAGAGAGTAGAAAATTGAATTATAATTCTTAACTAATTAGGAGTTATTCTTAATTCGAAATTCCTATTTGTATTATAATTAAGTCTGACTTAATTATTTAATAAATAATATTCATAATTAATATTAGTGAATTCGAATATCAATATTTATCTAATTAATTAAGTCATGCTTAATTAATATTATAAATAATTCGAATTACTTTAATAGAATTTAAATCCAATTTAAATTAAATAATCATTCAAGCATTCTTAGTTTGTGACCCTATAGGTTATTATTACGTTGGCAACAAATTTTAAATCTAATTTAAAATTGTAAACAATGAGCGACATCTAGTAATACATCATTGCTACCCAAGTAATAATAATTGAATCAGTGATCGATTAAACCTTTTGTGAATAATGTACAATATAATATAATCCCTTTAACCAAATATTATAGATTAAACTAGAGGCATGTAATGTGTCATCCTCATCATAGTTTAATCCAAGTTTCCTTAATCAATGAGTAGACTATCATATCAAATCAACATTTGAGCGTGGCCACGCATTTCATAGTCTAGCTCACACAAGAGGCCAATAATATCAATCCTAAAAGAGGAGAGTTAAATCCCATCTAGATCATTCATATTTCTCATACGATTCATAATATACCCAATGTCCACTTTTATCATTACCCGGTCAAGAATAACTTTTAGTGGAATCAATGTATATTAATTCTCGTTTAGAAATATAATGACTTCAGGTCTAAGGACCATTACATCATTATCACTGTGAGAATTATTTATGACACAACAGACATGTAGAATCTCACATTGGGTCTGTCCACCACCATATACATATACATCTGCCTATGTTTTTGACTTTAGTATCATCATACCTATGATTAATGAGATGTGATCATCAGTCAACAAACACACCAGTTTTAATGCATTATTATTTTCCCTCAATAATATTGGACTAGGGACCTTTAGGAATATTGATATTATTCTCCTAATCTCATTTCTAAGTCACGTACTTAGAGATATTAGATTGCATATCATATTCCAAGGACATTTATTAACCTAACATTTATATCGCAGTAAATTAAGAATTAATAAATTATAAAGAGAATAATCGATAGAACATAAACATTAATAATCCTAATGTCTTAAACTAAAACATCATAGTGTTGTCTCTAGGGCACAAACACTAACAATCTCCCACTTGCACTAGAGCCAATCTCCCATGTATCTAATACTCATGGAACTAGTATGACCATCGTGCTTCTACTGTAACAAAGCCTTAGTGAGTAGGTCTGCAACACTATCATTACTATGCACTTTACATTTATATCTCCTTGATCATTATTCTCATTAATAAGGTGATATCGCTTAAGGACATGCCTAAACAGTCTCCTTGGTTGTTTCGAAAGCATCAATATATTTGACTTCCATAGAATCATCAATGTTCTTGCTGTGAACTATTCAAGCTAACATTAATTATATTTAGACAAAACACAAACCAGACATAGACACATAATCATCCTTGTTTATCCATAAATTAGGTTCAGAAACTAGTATCAGTGTAACCCTTTACAACTAGTTCCCTATCTTCTCCATACACCAAAAATAAATATTTAGTCCTATTTAACTACTTAAGAATATTCTTGAAAATTATCTAGTGACTCTCACCTAGATTAGACTGATATTTGCTCGTCATGCACAAAGCATACGAAATATCAGGATAAATACATATCATTGTACACATTATAGATCCAATTGCTAAAGCATATGGAACTTTCTCAAACAGCCCTTATCATCTAATAATTTAGGGGGCAATTATCTTTTGAGATCACTATCCCATGAGATATCGAAACATATCCTTTCTTTGTCTCCTGCATCCTAAAATGATGCAATATTTTATCAATGTATGTACTCCAACTAGGTCGATTAATCTTTCCAATCTATCTCTATAGATCTTGATCCTTAATATATAGATAGCATCACCTAAGTCTTTCACC